>NC_041402.2:99870590-99953090 GCF_900747795.2 Erpetoichthys calabaricus | reverse complement strand
AATTAGTATAGATTGTTAACTTCATTTAAATAATGCATACTGTTAATAATTAAACATGTGGGGGCACGGTGGTATGGCAGAAGTTCTTCTGCCTTGTAGTAAGGGGGTCACCTCCCTAGTGTCCCATGCTTGGAGTCAGTATGTTTTTCTGGTGGGTTTCCTCCATGTGCTTTGGTTTCCAAAGAATGGCACTTTATATGGTGGAGCTGCTGAAGGAAGTCCACCAAAAAAAGAATCACCAGATACTTTAAAGCAGATTTTACAGCTCACATTTTACAGAGAAAACCTGAACTCACTTTCCTAAGGCTTGAAAAGGGCTGTGCTGATCTATGGAAATGAGAGAGGATTTGTTCAATAAGTCAGTTCTTCACAATTGAAAGTATGTATCTGTTTACTTGTAAATGTTAAATAGTCTATAAGATACTTTGCCTATTTCTACAACCAAGCACATGTAGCAGTCAAAGTCACTACATTAATTGGTCTATGTTCAACAGCTGCTAATGAAAAAAGAGAATTTCTTGTATTTAATTGATGCAAAAGAAGCCCAACAATTCAGAAATCTGTCATGCAAATAATTTGGCTAAATGCACTGCTGAGATGTGAGTAATTCTTCAAAGCTGTTGCCCGGCTCTCACACATCATTCACTGTTTAAAACAAAAAAATCAAAGACACTTCCTGGTTAGCACATCTAAAAACAAGCCTCTTGTGAAAATGTACTTTGACCAAATGTTTCAAATTGAGCCATTAGCCACCACCAAAGCAACTAAAAGTCACGTCCAATATTGTTTCACATATATCAATAATTTATTAAAATAATCAATCATAACATTTGCAGAAGCTGTTTTTTAAGCAAAACATTTATGGATTGCGAATTCCAAACATGATATGTTCATGCCTTCCTTAGCAATCTTATGTTCTGCAGTAACCTAAGCACTGATGCTGAGAATTTTAACAAGTCAGGGTTGTTCTCATAAAACATTTTAGAATGACTGACATGTCCATTCTTTTATATCAAGGTAATGGACTTGGCAGCAACAACACATCTTTCCTTTAAGCCTGGGAAAAATATTATCAATCTATATTACTAGCAATTGCTACTAGATATCTGCCATCTAACTCTTAGAGCTGTTAAAAGAAAAAAAAAAAAACGATAAGAGAAATAGGCAGCATATATACAGTACATCATGCACAAATACAGTATACAAACATGAATCAAGTATTTGAGACAGTTGTTGTTTTTCTTCATCTTCTTGTTCTTCTTCTGCTTCTTCCTTCATATCCAAATGAGAGGAGTCTAAACTCTATTGCTGGGTTAACCAGTAGATTTCTATAACTTTCTGAAAAAAGTATCTTTAACTTTTCGAAACTTTATAAAAATTTGAAAAGAGATTATTCTGAATCCATACAAATTCTCCAGTGCCCCAAAAACCTAAAATTTGATATTAAATGCTTGGTTCCCTACTTCATTTTCTGCTTGAGATTATATGCACCTGATATTTACAACTACTAGAGCAGATAATGTGTCAGAAACAATTAAACATCAAAAGGTCTGACTTGTGTCACCCTTTGCATATCCAATACAAGGGTCTTCATTCATGCAGGTAAATCACTTTCTTTTCCTCTTATTGTTTTTACCTAAACAATCAAGTCCCGACTTTTCTTTTCATCCTGCTACCTAAATAATTTCCACATGACATCACCATTTGTCTTAATTTCCTAATTGAATCTAACAGCATTGTTCAGCTCCAAGTGCTAAGAAAAGTGCCATGTGCACCTTTAAAAATGTGTGAATACACAGCATCATTCCAAAACATATGAAACATAATTTTCCTTTGAAATCTATTTAAAAGAGAACACATTCAGAAAATAGCACATATTAGGGAAACAATTACCAGACTATGATACTTTACTGATTCACAGCTTCTTCTGCTAGTGGAAGGATGGCTAGAGACTTTAATTTTACTCAGTGAACAACTGTTTTACTGTACTGGCATGCATCTTGGGTGTAATCTTTGATATCACTACTTCTTAGTATGCGGGACAAAGAAAAGACAATTCATTCATTTCATATCTACTACAATTAACTACTGCCTGTTATTCACTTGCTACTCAAATATTTACACATTTCATGCCATTCAAAATGCTGCTGCAAGGATCACTTATATAATAGGAGGTATGACCACATAACTCCTACTCCTGCATTAACACTGGCTTCCAGTTAAGTTTAGGTTGATTTCAAAATTCTTTTTTATGTATCAAGTTTTATCATATTTACACAACAGAATTTAGCAAATAACACATATTATGCCATTTTAAGATGCAGATCCTATGAAGGCTTCAAACATAAATACATTTGCTGCGCAAGGCTGAGCCTTTATCTACTGGACACTGAACCTGTGCAATGATCTGCCTCTTTGTGTAAGGGATGACCCATCAGTATCCACATATAGATCCATACTGAAGATTCATTTCTTTAAACTAGCATACCAGTATTACAAATTAGCATTACTGCCATCAAACTTTCATACATTCTATAAGCATATGGCAAATGTAAAATATGTCACATATGAATGTATGTACTTTAATACAGTCTTGTTTATCATGATGTCGGAAAGTGGCTATGTGTTTCATGTTAGTCAGACAGGCAAGTCAGAATTTCACTGTACTCTATACATGTCATAATGCTACATAAAAATGAAATCCCTGACGAAATTTCAATCTAGCTTCATAACATAGAATCTATTGTTTAATGGTAACTAATGACTTTTAACTTGCTGAAAGTTTTTGTGATTGTGCTTTTTTAATCCTATTTGATCTCAGCACTGCCTTTGATGTCAATTCAAGCTTCTTAAACATCTTAAGCACAGTGTTTCTATCTATGTGCTACCATTGGGAAAAATTATCCGGAAAAACAACTCATTTCACTACTACAAAGATGATAAACAGCTCTGTCTCCATCAATAATACTGTATTGCCAATAGCTTTCTCTTGTTAAATCAGGTCACCATATGCAAAAACACATGGAAATATCTTGAAGTGATTTTTGGTTCAGATTTGGCAAGAACATACCTCAGTTGTTAAGGGTAGTATTCTTCAGCTTACACCAATTATAAAAATTAGGCAATTTCTCATATTTTATGACTTAGAGAAAGTTCTTCATGATTTTATTTAATCCAAGCTGGACTATTGTAATTAAGCAATTTAAAGTAAGCAGTTTCTTTCACTTCATGACTTAGACAAAGTTCCTTATGCTTTTATTTCATACCAGTTAGACTATTGTAACTCTTTCTATGTAGGTGTCAGCCAGTCAATTCTCCATTGGTTATAGCTTGTATAAAATGCTCTTGCTGGTCTATTGACTAGAACAAAGAAAAGAGACAATGTCGCCAAGTTTTACTGTCCCCTTTTCAGCTCTCTGTTTGCATCATATTTTAAAGTTTTACTTATTACTTTTAAAGTGCTAAAATGGGCTGGCTCTTTCTTGAATATTGCCGATCTGGTCATCCTATATTTTGACCCCAGATGATTCAGATGTTCTAGCCAGCTTCTTTCAGCTATTCCATGATCATGTTCTATAATGAAAGGCAAATGTGAGCAAATTACCTTTCAATGGCAGATCCTATCCTTCTGTCAATGTTTCAAAATCTAGACTTAAACCCCTTTTTTTCTTTAGAGTTTTCAGACTTTTTGCTGTGCGTTATGTGTTCATTTTGGTTAGCATATATTAGTATAAGATATTCATATAATTTTGTGATGATGTTTTTATTAATTAATTTTGTGCTTTCTTTGAATGGAACTTTGTTTCAAAAAAAGATGCTCCTCTTGTGTTAGGGTCTGCACCGACCCGTTTTAAATTTTAAATGCATACAAGAATCACATAAATTTGTTTATTGCATCAAGGCTTTTTGACTTTGTCAGGAACCTCTATTTCAACAAAATAAAGCAAAAAAAAATATTTTTACTAAATTATAAAATGCTCTGGTTGAAATTATGACCTTTGTGTTGTTAGGGTCGGTTTCGACCCAGTTATGATAATACGTTGATAAAGTAATAATTAGAGCCAAAACTGAAATCCGAAGTGCACTGTCAGCTGACACACTGACAACCAGCTCCTCTCCTAATCATGTGAGCTTTCTCATTTTGCGTGGCTTTCCAGTATACCTGCACAAAAACAAAACAAACAGAGACGGGTATGTCCAGACATGTGAGGTGAATTCACTCATTTGAGTGGCCATTTGACTTACAGAGTGCACATTTACAATTTGCAGCATGCAAAAATGAGAAGAAGATTTACAGTGAGCCAAGTTCTGGATCATATTTTTGGTGAAAATGAAGGAGAGGACACAGAGCAGCATAGCGATTCTGATGAGCAGGTTTCTGAGGAGGAAGACAATGTGGAGTATCATCCAGAAGACACAGACACATCTGATGAGTCGGATGAGGAGGTCACTGGTGCTGAAGCTGCTCCTGCTGAAAGATTCAAGTCCAAAAATGGTAAGATCTTTTGGAGCTCAGTACCTCATGATGTACATGGCAGGGCAGCTGTTGCAAATGTCATCAAAATGACCCCTGGAATCACAAGGTTTGCTCTGACCAGAGTCAGTGACATCAAAACATGTTTTGAGCTATTTATGCCATTGTCACTAAAAAAAAATCATCATTACTATGACGAACCTTGAAGGAAAAAAAGTCCATGACGACATGTGGAAAGACATTGATGAGGAATACCTGGATGCTTTCATTGGTGTTCTTCTTCTTGCTGGAGTGTACAGATCCTGCAATGAGGACAATTTTTTTTACCAGCTATGACCTCGGACGAGAACTTCTCAAGAGGAAACTTACCATGGTGGGAACAGTGAAGAAAAATAAACCTGAGTTGCCTGCTGAAATCTTGCAGGTGAAGGGCAGGGCTCCACTTTCCTCAAAGTTTGCTTTTACAGACACCACCACTGTTGTCTCATATTGTCCAAAAAGAAACCGGAATGTGATACTCATGTCTACTCTTCACAAAGACGCAGCTGTATCATCAGGAAGTGACAAAAAGCCGACAATTATCCACGACTATAACAAAAACAAAGGAGGAGTGGACAACCTGGACAAGCTGACAGCCACATACACATGCCAACGAATGACCAGAAGATGGCCAATGGTTGTGTTTTACAACATCCATGATGTGTCTGCATATAATGCATTTGTGTTGTGGAGCCACATCCACCAAGGGTGGAACTCAACCAAAAAAAACAAGCGGAGACTGTTCCTTGAGGAGTTGGGAAATTCCCTTGTCAAGCCACACATTAGGCGAAGGGAATGGGTGCCCCGAGACCCAGACAGCTGCAGAGCTCACCCAGCACTCCATCCTCACCATCAGCAACACAGAGAGAATCTGCATCAGCATCCTCCTCAGCCAGCCCTGCCTCAACACCAACCGAAACAGCCCCAACCCCAGTCAGGCCGCCTGATTTGAAAAGAAAGAGGTGTCAGGTCTGCCCAAGCAGTAAGGACAGAAAGACAAATGTATTGTGTTTCAACTGCAAGAAATATCTCTGCAAAGAACACTCAAAAAGTGTCACTTTTTGCCACACATGCCTCTAAACACACACATACACAAGCATGTTCTTGCACACAGAGGTTTTTACTCTGATTTAGCTTTGTATTAGTTTTGGAACTTGTAATTGATTTCTATTTGTTTGATTTTCTTGATTGGTTTTTGTTTATTTGACCATGCAAATATATATTTTGTGTCATGACCTGTTCTGCTTTTCATTTTTTTCAGTTTATATTAAAGTTCTATTGCTGAAAAAAATATATTTTTGCCTTTTCTTGATGTAAATATCTATCGGTCGAAATTGACCCGTAACACCATAGATGTCACTTTAGTTATTAATATTAAAATGAAAAAATAAATAAAACAAATTTATTTAAGAGATGTGTTATATACCCCTCAGTATTAGTCAGGTAACACAAGAACCTTTTATTTATTAATATGATTCCCTTGAGGTTCATTTTACCATTATTTTAAATTGAAATCAGGGGGTATACTGACAAAAAAAGGCCCAGAGGCCCACACCAAAAGTATTAAAACCAACATTTTCATGGATAAGGAAGCCTAACAAGGTAACCAAGAGATGAGAAACAAATTGGATGATAGCTTATTGTTTTTAGTGTATTTTATAGCTGATTTAATACACGGGTCAAAACCGACCCGTTAACATAAGAGATGATAACAGAAAGCTAACACAAGAGGAAGGTTAAAATGTGCTTTAGAAATAAAAGGCCTCTAGGTATCCAAGCATTGCTATGCTGCAGTGCAATTCAAATACACCCTTAATTTCATAACTATTAGCTATCCTTTACACCCAAATGTTCTGCACTGTGTCACATGTATATTGGGGACAGTTTAAGGGCTTTGGTAATAGTAATTCTCCACCTCTTCTATTATTGGTATTCTGTGATAACACCTTCTCTTTTCCTCTCTCTGCAGATTGGAAGATTTACAGCTTTTCCACCACTGACTTCACTTAGCCTGCACCCACTGCTGGTAAACAACATAACTGGAAGCTCCGCCATTTTGAGCAGTCAGAACCAGCCTCCCATCTGAAAAAACATTCTCTTTAATGCTGTTAATTGTGCTTATTTTCTTTTTCAATTTCTATTACACCAGAGCCGGCCCTAGACAATTTCGGGCCCGAAGCAAACTGATACTGAGGGCCCTGTAAGGGGCCCGACCCCTGCAGCTAGGAAGAGCTCCGGCCGGCAAGCGATTTCCTGCATTCTGAGCTGCAGAAATGCATTTTCCCGGCATCTACAACCATCACTTTTTGACGATTTCCATTTGACACTGACAACCGTAACTGTAACACACTGACAGGAGCCAAATTTGCAGACTGTCAGCGCAGACTGTCGTACAAGGCCCTGAGTGAAGGGTATGAGTGATGGAGGTCGGAGTGGACCCGCATAAATGTCTTTAGTGACGATACATTAACAGATAAAGCTACATTTTAGCCAGCTTTTGCTGTTTCCACCAGGCAGCACGTGGAGGTAAATAGCTAGGCCAAGCACTTTGGTGGTGGAACTGAAGACATTTGGAATACAATAATTTCAAACTGTGGAAATTCGGCAAGGCCTAACTACTATCTACAAGACGTTCTTTCTAACAAAATGGAAATATATTGATATGAAGGAAAGTGATGGCTTTACGAAGAGAAGGGCCCCTTTTATGCTCTGTCGAGAATGCAGTGCGGCGGAGCGGCCCTGACTGAAGCGTAAGTGGCCGCCTACTAAGGACAGAGGCACAGATGAGCCGTGGAGGCGGCAACAGGCACGCGGGCCTGAGTGAAGCGTAATGAAGATTGGAGTGCCGAGTGGAGATGTCCACATGGAGTAATTAAGTGATGGAATATGTTGCAGTGAATTATATATATAAAATAATTAGTAATAGAGGTTGGAGTGAAGGAGTCTGTTGACCCATTGGGCCCTCCGCAGCAGCATCACATCACAGGAAAAAACAAACCTTGGGAGCAGTGGGCCCCCTCCAGCTGTGTGCCCAACACTCCTTATGCTTTGTTATTACAACAGTTTCTCTCTGATGCCACCCAACTGTAGGAGTAACTCTATTTGCCTTCTGCTCATTCTCTATTACCACTATTTTGCAGTGATGACTGTGAAGTGTTGGGCACATTTTAAACACATATGGCCTTTTTCCCATTGCTAGCCATTTTCTCCACTGTCTTTAAAGGTGCTCTGAAGTTACCAGGGTGAGAACTTTTCTTAGCAATTTGGACTTTGTTGAGCCCTTTCTTCTGTTGCATTTCTGCCCTAAACCATCTCTTTCTCTGGCAGATATTTGGCAATGCATGATATTCTTGTGTTCAACACTGCAGTTTAATTTTTACTATATTCTGTGTAAATAACATATTTCATGTTGAATATATAAATTGAAGTGAGCTTGGTGAAAGTGAAACAAATTTTCTCAAAGGATCTTACAGCTTGGCCTTCACTGTCAGTTGGTAGACTGTACTAATCATTGGCTTCACTCATTTCTGAAATGAGTATCTTGAATTACTGCAGAGAATACAAAAACATCAGAATTTGTTATGTGACCAAGACAAGAGCAAATGGCATTATACTTTTCACTGTCATTTGATATCAACAAAACAAAAACAGCTAGGTTCAATAGCTGTTCAAAGCGTATTAAAATGTTGTATGTTGAGAACAATAATAGTAGCTTTATCCTTGAGCCAGCATATGCTGTGGATCAGTGAATGTTCTTAAATAGTATCCAGTCTTAGTAAGTAGCCATTTAATATTTGAGGCTAAGTCTCTCCATCAAAGTGATGTGGTCTTCTCTCAGTAAAACAACAGACCATCTTCTTTAAGGGTGGCAAATATGCTGTTGTATGGCTGACAGATTATGCAAGTGATATAATAGAACCCTCAGTTCTCAGTAATAGAAAACATCAGATTTTTGATCTAAAATGTAAACTTTTTTACTTAACGTAGTATGCCGTTTACTCACCTATATGCACATACAAATTCCCAAGGGACCAAATACTATCTAGGAAGTTGCAATAAATGACTTTATGTTGTGCATAAAGTGATTTTTATGTACGGTATTTTGTAATTCATAATATATAAAAAGTTGATTTTTATAAGATTACTTCAGCAACCTAGTAATCTGATTAAATTCTCTCTAGGTCTCTTAGAACCATATACAGTTAGGTCCATAAACCACAATGAATTTTAAATGAAACACCTCAGATGCAGTTGAAGTGCAGACTTTCAGCTTTAATTCAGTGGGGTGAACAAAACGATTGCATAAAAATATGAGGCAACTAAAGCATTTTTTAACACAATCCCTTCATTTCAGGGGCTCAAAAGTAATTGGACAATTGATTCAAAGGCTATTTCATGGGCAGGTGTGGGCAAGTCCGTCATTATGTCATTATCAATTAAGCAGATAAAAGGCCTGGAGTTGATTTGAGGTGTGGTGCTTGCATGTGGACGATTTTGCTGTGAACAGACAACATGCAGTCAAAGGAGCTCTCCATGCAGGTGAAAGAAGCCATCCTTAAGCCGTGAAAACAGAAAAAACCCATCCAAGAAATTGCTACAATATTACGAGTGGCAAAATCTACAGTTTGGTACATCCTGAGAAAGAAAGCAAGCACTGGTGAACTCAGCAATGCAAAAAGACCTGGACGTCCACGGAAGACAACAGTGGTGGATGATTGCAGAATCATTTCCATGGTGAAGAGAAACCCCTTCACAACAGCCAACCAAGTGAACAACACACTCCATGAGGTAGGCGTATCGATATCCAAGTCTACCATAAAGAGAAGACTGCATGAAAGTAAATACAGAGGGTGCACTGAAGGTGCAAGCCACTCATAAGCCTCAAGAATAGAAAGGCTAGATTGGACTTTGCTAAAGAACATCTAAAAAAGCCAGCACAGTTCTGGAAAAACATTCCTGGAAAGATGAAACCAAGATCAACCTCTACCAGAATGATGGCAAGAAAAAAGTATGGAGAAGGCGTGGAACAGCTCATTATCCAAAGCATACCACATCATCTGTAAAACACGGTGGAGGCAGTGTGATGGCTTGGGCGTGCATGGCTGCCAGTGGCACTGGGACACTAGTGTTTATTGATGATGTGAAACAGGACAGAAGCAGCCGAATGAATTCTGAGGTGTTCAGAGACATACTGTCTGCTCAAATCCAGCTAAATGCAGTCAAATTGATTGGGTGGCGTTTCATGATACAGATGGACAATGACCCAAAACATACAGCCAAAGAAACCCAGGAGTTTATTAAAGCAAAGAAGTGGAGAATTCTTGAATGACCAAGTCAGTCACCTGGGGCCTCATGTATAAATGGTGCGTACGCACAGAAATGTTGCGTACGAACCTTTCCACACTCAAATCGCGATGTATAAAACCTAAACTTGGCGTAAAGCCATGCACATTTCCACGGTAACTCATACCTTGGTGTACGCAATTTCTCCGCTCGGTTTTGCAGACTGGCGGCACCCAGCGTCAAAGCAGTGCTACTGTTCCTTTATCAAATACACTGAAATTAACCGCATATCATTCATAAATTTAATGCATCTGATTGTAATTAACCTGTAACAATATAATGGTCCACAGAATGGTCAAACTACTGTTCCTGTGTGCTCATCCTTTCTTTCTTAGCTCCACATTCCTGACGCGGCTTTATAAATACACTGAAATTAACTGCATATGGTTTATTAGTGTAATGCATCTGATTGTAATTAACCTGCAGCAATATAATGGGCCAGGGAATAGCCATAGTATTCCAAATACCATAACTGCTTTAGCGTTATGAACAAAACTTCTTGGGAATATGAACTCTAATGTAAGAATTTATCTGACCAGGATGAAATGCTGTCTCTCCTATCCTTGAGTGGCTCTGCTAAGAAAAGTCTTAAAACTTTAGGGAGATACTCTTATAATCTATGAATTTGTAACTCAAATCATCAAGCACTTTGAATTTTATACAAAACAGCATCCAAACTATAGCTCCAAGCACATCTTAAGAACTGTAGTTTGTGTTGTGCAGAATGTAGTCGAAAAAACTTTACATGACTTCAATGCACATATGAGAAATGCTATAATACTGTATCACTAATACTTTGTTGTAGAATTACCTCTGAATCTACAAAATAAATTTACACATGTTATATTGTTCTAACTCATGTCTTTGCTTATGGCTGTGAAGTAAGTCTCATCAGCTAACAGAAGAAAAATGGATTCAGATCACTTAAACCTTTTTCATCTTGGCTCCCTGTCAAATAATGCAGCTTAGTAAAATTTTGTTTGTCTCTTTCTTTCTCTTGCTCACCAAACCACAATATCACTTCAACACACTTTTGGGTCTAAGAGAGGTAATTTGACATGGTTTTCAGAATTAATACCTAAAAACTTTTAGTTAACTTTAAAGATTAAAATATACAAAAATATAGCATGAATATTATGTGAACATATTTCTCACCAGTTGTGTTCTCAGCAAATGGCAACCCATAGTGGCTGCAGACCCCTGTATGCTTGCAGCACCTCTCATAAGACAAAACAAAGTATATCTGTTTGTTTGTTCTGCAAGTCCATTATAGCTGTGTAGGTGGTATGGGCATATTTTCAGGACAGCCCTGATATCCATACTAGGATTACAATCTGCTTGATTCTTAGCCACCCATATAAGAAAATACATTTCTCCGTTACTGTTGTACTTCCTAAAGTCTAAAATCTCTTTGAGGAAAGATTCCATCCATTTAAAACTGTAACATGCATCCTCCATTCGAGAAAAAAAACTGGAAGAACCACCCCATGTCTGCCAACCTTGAGTCATTGTTTCCTCCTTTAATGCAAAGTTTAAGAGTTGTGCTAAACAAGAAATCATTATGATATCCTGTGCTTTAAGGATTTCTGGCCAGATGTCATCCATTTCTACAGTCTTGTCAATGGCAGCATCTCAAAAATGCACCCAGTCAAACCAGATGTTTCTGGCACTGTCTCTTTTGAAGATGCCTTAACAACTGAGTTTAGAGTGCCCTTAACATCTCTTTCCATCTTTATATTATGTCTAGACAAAATCAGTGTTTGCTCTCCCTGGCTGATAACAGCATTGATTACATCCTGCCTACTCTTTCAATATTTAGAGGCCATTAACCTTTTTCTTTCTTTACTGTATTGGTTGTGCCAAAGAATTCTATGTTTTACAGTATGTACACCAGGCAAAGAAGCAGTACATTTCTAGTAGTTCAATTGTTTTTAAAGGTAGGTTGCTGTACTCACTGTTCTGACCACATTATGTCATAACCTTTAACTTAAAATAATCCTTTTAATTTGTTCAAACAATTTTTCAACTTGCTTTTGAATGTAATGTCATTAGTACTTATTTATTTTAAAAGGTTAATTTATGCTTTAAGGAGGACAAGACTGTTATCCTTAAATGTAATTCAGTACATGGTTAATCATACAATTACAAAGAGAGAATAGCCAGAAGCAAGTAGGTCAGCTGGAGAATTATATAAAATTCTGTGCTAAAAATAATAAATAGTGAGATAAAAATAGGATTCTGTATTACAATACAGGATCACTCTACTGTGCAAAACAAGAATATATGCACTGTGCATCACTAGGGTATTAATATAAATAGGTAGGCTTGGATAAGGATGGAAGGGTTAGTTCCTGATTAATGATCGATGCTCTTTGGATTGGTTCTGACCCTTGAGTGAACCTGAACTGAAATGAGCAGCATCAATTAAAATCTCCACCCATTACAGTTTTATGGATGCTCTTACTGGGAATAGATTTCAATGCATTTGAGATGAAATCTCTATCATCCACAATGGGTCCATATATATTTATCAAAATTACTTTAGAATAAATAATTTATTCATCACCATGACATAACGCCCTTCAGGATGTTATACTACATCTAATGTTCCAAATAGAATTATTTTATATATTAAAATTCCCATGCCTCTGGTTTGCTTTATATAGCTGGAGTGAAATATTTGGCCAATCCAGTCTCTTTGCAATCAAATCTTCTCCTTACTTATTAAGTGAGTTTCCTGTAAAAATATCATCTTAACCTTTAGGCCTGTTTGATGTTGTAGAATGCAGCTCGATTTGCAGCAGTTAAAGAAAAGAAATCAGGAAAAATATGAATCTGGCTGCTTTTGAATACAATCTCCTCTTTCTGTCTGAGAATCAACATCAAATTTCCTTCATTCTGTAGTTTGTCAAATCTGACTATTAGGCTTCTAGGCTTGGAGACATTCAGCGCATGTATGCAAGAAGCAGGTGAGATCATAGTGTTACATTTAAACTCCTCTCTCATTATTTCGGAAAATAATCCAGCTGTGAATTTCACAGGGTTAGGACTTTCACACTTTTCAGAAAGTCCTTTGATTTTGTTATTGTTCTTTCTATATCTGTCTTCAAGCACCACTAGTTCCATTTGTATTCTACATCAGTTATTTTTTGCTTAACGTTTAGTGGTGAGTACCAAGGGCTCTGATTATATTATCAGTTTTGCTTGTATTTGCCTGAATTTACACATTTATTTTTGTTAGTTTTTCTTTTAACTTTACATCAGACAGGTTTAATATAAAATTTGTGTGCCAGGTGCATCTTAAATGTGACTCATCTCTTATGTCCTGGTTCAGCTTATCTATTCTGCTACGTGTTCCCTTTATATCCTTCTTTACAAGTGGTGGTCTGTAGTGTGGGTGGCACGGTGGCGCAGTGGGTAGCGCTGCTGCCTCGCAGTTGGGAGATCTGGGGACCTGGGTTCAATTCCCGGGTCCTCCCTGCGTGGAGTTTGCATGTTCTCCCCGTGTCTGCGTGGGTTTCCTCTGGGGGCTCCGGTTTCCTCCCACAGTCCAAAGACATGCAGGTTAGGTGGATTGGCGATTCTAAATTGGCCCGTTTGTGTGTGTCCTGCGGTGGGTTGGCACCCTGCCCAGGATTGTTTCCTGCCTTGTGCCCTGTGTTGGCTGGGATTGGCTCCAGCAGACCCCCGTGACCCTGTGTTCGGATTCAGCGGGTTGGAAAATGGATGGCTGGATGGATGGTCTGTAGTGTGTGGCGCTGGGGCACTGCCCACCTCCAAATATTTAAAAAACTTAAATTAATTAGGTAATACAAAGTAATCATGAAATAAATGTGTTAATTTGCACAACATGCCTGGTGTAAGAGCATTTCAGTACCCATCAAAAACTGGTTCCCGCTTGTGTTTGTTTAATTTCTGTGTGAATACCTATATTTCTTAAGCGAAGAGTGCCTGCCAAATGAAAGTATGTAAGTCCTTGATGTTTTGGTAAGCTGGTGACCTGATGGTGCCCTTTAATTTGTTACTTTCAGATTTTTCCATGGATGCAGCTCTCTGTGCCCTGGACACTCCCACATTCATTGGCACTGACTTCACGATTTTTAATTTAATGTGATTAGACAATTATCAATGCACTGTTTCAGGTTCATAGTTCACTCTCATCACTAATGTAACAACAGATGAGAGAGTGCAACTTTAGGGAGATGGCCACTTCAAGTGGAACTTCAGAAATCAAAGAAAATATGGTTATTTCTTTAATGAAACACCCCTTCATAAAAACAAAGATAAAAGAGCTTGCACTGAACCGATCTGACTTAAGAATTCAGCAACAAGCAAGTGATCGAGGATGACCTTACACATAGTCGAGACCTGTCTGAGGAGGATAGGTCTACCTGGAGAAGCGTGCACAAAAGCAGCTCCACAATCACCATGTTAGAGCACTTCAGACGTTTCCCCAGGTTGGTAGAGCCCATTTGCCCTGGGTGTGTGGTCACCAGTGAGCCTCACATGGCTGGTGGATAGTGGGCATATAAGTTGCCTCTGATGCAGAGACGGGCCTGCAAAGGGGCGAAGCAGCTTGAAGATGCCACGAAAGTGCTCTCTAAGCTCTGTGCCTGCAAATGATGATCGCGAAGCTCCTTTTTTACTGGCTTCTGTGGTAGTCCCGCCCCTTTGGGCAGTTGAGCAAGTGTATGATATATATTGTATATGTGTTTGTGGTTCGTAAAATAGTGTTGTGCCTTAGGATGATTTTGATTACAAAAAGTTTGCCACTACAGAAAAAAGGGTTGGAAAACACTAATCTAGACAAAAGTATGAGGCTAATTTTTGACAGGCTTATTTAAATTATTCAATTAGATGAGGCAGAATAATATTTAGATTGGACTTAAGCCATGGATGTGTTATAGGACAGACAGAAATCCATATTATTGGAAGATTACAAAGGTGCAGAAATTATGGTGTGGGCTTTGGCAGAATGGGGAACTAGGCAAGTTGGCAGGTGACTGGGCAGTTTAGAGACAGGTTTAGTATAAAATTTGGGTGGCAGGTGCACCTGTTACTTTCCACATCTATAGGGCAAGTAATGGGAACAATAAGGGGACTGTGGACGTACTGGACAGAATTTCCAACAGTACTGCAAGCTTGTCTCATTTTAATTTGCTGTCTGACAGTGTTGATGGCTGTGTAAATGTTTACCAGGTTCAGTGATTTAAGCCATATTCTTTTTCCTTTTTCTATTCTGTTGTGGTGTAACAAACATAAGACATTGGAGGAAGGCGCATCTTTACTGTTCGTGCAGTTCAAATCACCTATTTTTCTTATTTCCTTGTGACAACATTACTTCTGACTTCTGTGCTTCTGACTGAATGCTCGTTGGTTGTCAATACTTGCACAAAAGAGAGCCTGTCCCTACAACCTCAATGACTGGGTCACTGGGTATTTCACACTACCTGGCTTGAGAGAAAAAGAGTGTGTGTGTGAGAAAGAGAGAGAATGTTTTCTAATGACCTCTGGAAGAGTTCACATATTTGGAGATGCTAATTCTCTAATTCTTATACCAGCCACATATTACATAGTTGTAAACTGCTGAATTGGATGCTGTCAGTCTGATGAGTCCAAAAGGACAATATCATCTTGAAACAGTAGAGGTGGAGACCTAGGCCTTTTTCCAAGTTCACAAAACACATTTCAGCAGCATTTAAACATTCCTATGATACCTAAAATTTCAGGCAAGGAGTTGATATGTTTCTCCATGGCTAGGACAGAATATGCATTACCTCTCCTGGGACTTAGGCTTCATTATCAGACAGAGTGTCTACTATTCCAGTACAGTGGACCCTTGACTTACAAACTCAATTCGGTCACAAGGGCTGGTTGTAACTCAAGTTGGTTGTAAGTCAAGACTATTGTTCCCATATGAAATAATGGAAATGCCCTTAATGTGTTCCGAACCTCCCACAGCAACACTTACTTAACTTTTTTTAATAAAAAAGGGTTGTATAATGTGCATAATTTACCAAAAACACCAATAATTTTTCTAATGTACTAACCAATAAGTTATAAAAAGTGCCTAGCTTACCAGAAACAACAATTTCATACTGTACTCACCATTTAAGTTGACATCTTTGGCTTGCAGGAAGGAAGGAGGAGGAGAATGAAATGGAAGGTGTTTATTGTTTGGAAGGAGTTTCCTTATACAAATCTTTTCTTTGTAAAATTGACGAGATGGTGGATTTCGACATGCTGTACATATTAGTTTTGATTGTGATCGCTTTCTTTACCTTTGTTACCTTCGCTTCCTTCCTTAGCAATTATCGAAATAAATTATAAAATAACTGCACTGACCGAAATTACGTCCACAAACACATGTATCTGGGTTCCGACTGACACTTACAAACGCTCTTGGCTGTTTGTTTACAATCGCACAAGCGGATACACGTGGCCACATTCGGGTCATAATGCAAGATGTTGGTCGTAATTCAAAACAAAAATTTTGGTCGTAAAGCAAGTTGTTCGCATGTCAGGCTGGTCGTATATCAAGGGTCGACTGTATATCTTTCCTAGAGAGTCTGAGGAGTCTGAGCCCTTTTAAACTGGAGAATATCTTTTATCCCCCTTTTTTAAAATTAAGTACCAGTACTTCAATCTGCCATTCTCAAGTCACCATTTTAGCCAAAAAAATCCAAAACCCACTGCTTTCAAAATTTGATTTAATGGAATCTAATATATATAATTTAAAAGCAGTTAAATATTTTACTAAAACTCTTAGAGTCTTCACCATCTTCATAACTGCCATGACACGTTAAATTGTGCTTTTTGTTTTGCTCCATAATATATGGTGTTTGCCTGCCTGTGGGTGTCCCAATTATATATATATACTGTATATATATAAATATACAGTAATCCCTCCTCCATCGCGGGGGTTGTGTTCCAGAGCCACCCGCAAAATAAGAAAATCCGCGAAGTAGAAACCATATGTTTATATGGTTATTTTTATATTGTCATGCTTGGGTCACAGATTTGCGCAGAAACACAGGAGGTTGTAGAGAGACAGGAATGTTATTCAAACACTGCAAACAAACATTTGTCTCTTTTTCAAAAGTTTAAACTGTGCTCCATGACAAGACAGAGATGACAGTTCCGTCTCACAATTAAAAGAATCCAAACATATCTTCCTCTTCAAAGGAGTGCGTGTCAGGAGCAGTGACTGTCACAGAGATAGAGAAAAGCAAACAAATCAATAGGGCTGTTTGGCTTAAGTATGCGAAGCACCGCGGCACAAAGCTGTTGAAGGCGGCAGCTCACACCCCCTCCGTCAGGAGCAGACAAAGAGAGAGAGATAGAGAGAGACAGAGTCTGTTTTTCAAGCACAAATCAATACGTGCCCTTCGAGCTTTTAAGTATGCGAAGCACTGTGCAGCATGTCGTTTCAGGAAGCAGCTGCACAAAAGATAGCAACGTGAAGATAATCTTTCAGTATTTTTAGACGAGCGTCCGTATCGTCTAGGTGTGCGAACAGCCCCCCTGCTCAATCCCCCTACGTCAGGATCAGAGAAAGTCAGCGCAAGAGAAAGAGAAAAGTAAGCTCGGTAGCTTCTCAGCCATCTGCCAATAGCTTCCCTTGTATGAAATCAACAGGGCAAACCAACTGAGGAAGCATGTACCAGAAATTAAAAGACCCATTGTCCGCAGAAACCCGTGAAGCAGCGAAAAATCCGCGATATATATTTAAATATGCTTACATATAAAATCCGCAATGGAGTGAAGCTGCGAAAGGCGAAGCGCAATATAGCGAGGGATTACTGTATAATTTTTTACATTTTTTGAGGTTCTGTAAAATTTTTATTTACCCTTGTTAACAAATAAACTATAATCTATCTATCTGTAATCTAGCATATATCTAAATTGGAACTTGCACTGAATAATTCCAATTAATGAGAAATCTGCAAAAATACAAATTTTTTATTAGTTATTTTAAAAAAATCAGACAAATGTAAAAAATGACAATGAAGTGATATCCATCCATTCATCCATTATCCAACCCGCTATATCCTAACTACAGGGTCACGGGGGTCTGCTGAAACCAATCCCAGCCAACACAGTGTGCAAAGCAGGAAACAAACCCCGGGCAGAGCGTGTGAAGTGATATTATTATATGAAATCACAAAATACAGATAATTTAAACTAATACTTTGAGCTATTAATTAGTGGTGTGGACTATGGCCGACAGCTTATCCCGGCCAATACCCCCAAGCCGCCAGGTGGAGCCCTCCCTGTGACGTGGAGATTCCCGGGGCTCCAGCAGGGCATCATGGACCTTGGAGTTTCCCTTCACAGCCCTGCTGGATACCATGGGGACTGCCAGGGGACACTGCAGGGAGGCCCAGGGACTTCTATTTGCCTTATAACCCGGATGTACTTCACAGTCGAGGGGACAGAAGCAATGACGTACTTCAAGGTTGAAGAAAAGGAGTTTTCATCTGACCCGGAAGTGTTAAGAGTCACATGGACTGAGGGACAGAAATACGAAGTCAAGAAGTATAAAGCGACTATGGGTAACCCCAGCAGCCTAAGCCAGAGTTGGGAGGGAGTGCGACAGAGCTGCTGGGAGGAGTGGAGGATTGATTGTTTATTGTGTTTTGAATAGTGATTTTTTATTGGAGTGTTGTGGAGGGGAGGTGCTTAGGGCACATTATTATAATAAAAGTCAACATATTGGACTTGTACCAGGTGTCTGACGTGTCGTCTGAGGGTTCAAGTGGACGAGAGCGCCCTTATTTGCCATAGTGGTTATGTACGGTATGCTTTTTGATAATAATATTAAAAGGTAAAATAAGAGCACAACAATACATTACGAACTAATTATAAGACATGTATTGTCTCTGCTGAGGAATCGTTTAGGGCATCATTTCCTCCTCCCAATAGCTTTACTTCCTGAGATAGCACAGCCAGGAGGGAGGTTTAAGAACACCAAGAATTTAAAGGAAGCGGATTTTTCCACTCAGCTAAACAGACAGCCGCTGATCTAGCTGCTTAGCTGTGACAAAACATAGTGTGCTGCAGCATGTGCTGCTGGTTACAGTCTGTGACACGTGTAGACGAAAGCACAAAATTTATGAAAAAAGTAATAAAGTACATACTGTACCATACTCTCTCTCAATAATAGTGTCAGCCACTAAGTATTTATTTGCCTCAAACTAATTTGCTTCATTCATAAATGAAAAAGAATTTACACAGAGAGAAAATTATAAAAACATAGAGAGAAATTGTAATACAAAATATAAATTAAGGAAAATACCAGCAATCCAAACAACTACATTTTGTTTGTTGCCAATGACTTTGCCAGGTGTCCATTTAGACACTGGATTTGGGGTGTGATGATGATAGGTGGGGAAGAATTGGACACTGGCCATATCCGAGAGTGAGCCTCTGCTGTCTGTTCTGCAGCTGAGGAGGACTTGTTTCCACTGGCAGACTGTGATAGAAGGGGGTGCCATGGAGTGGGAGCAGGCTACATATCCCGCAAGTGGAGGCCTGCCTGACTGCCCTGCCCAATGCTGTTCTGATGCTGATTCCACTGCAGCCTGTTTTGGTTTCTCACATGGTTATTGAGGGCAATAATGCCCATATGAGAATAAGGCTGTCATAGGCACACCCTCTGCCAGCAGAGGCTGCAGTCTGTAATGTCCTGGGACACTGTTAAGATACCAAAGAATACCCAGATGGCCGACATGAGTGGCGCCAGCCTGGTTGCCTTGATGGTGGTAATACGTCATGAGCTTGGGCGCCTGCTGCTGTTGCAGCCACTTGACAGGAGCATTGCCTTACCAACCTTAAAAAGCCACTAATACTGGACTACCTGGTGGCTTGTCACCGCTCTCGCTGCCTCTGATGTTGGTGCCTCTCCATTTTGCTGTTAGAGCTGCTCTGGAACTGTGTACTTGACACCCAGTGTCTGACACACTCCTCCTTTTTCATCTAACACCACAATTAACAAACACACAGAGTGTGTCATTGGTGGGATCAGCATTTCACAGATGGAGGGCTGTTCATTCTAACATTAACTGCTGGCACTCTGTGATGTAATGCTCCCCTTGTAAAGCATCATGAGGCACTGAGAAAAAAAGTTTTTCTGCATGTGGTAAATTTCCAGATAAATATTTGGCGAACACAGCGTATTTTCTGCAATTAATGCTTTGGCAGAATTCACCGATCAACACTTTTAGTGACATATGGTGTCCCTGCATTCCTTGACCATTAGTTGCAATGTTTATTTTGAATAAAGTACAGTGATCCCTCGCTATATCGCGCTTCGCCTTTCGCGGCTTCACTCCATCGCGGATTTTATATGTAAGCATATTTAAATATATATCGCGGATTTTTCGCTGCTTCGCGGGTTTCTGCAGACAATGGGTCTTTTAATTTCTGGTACATGCTTCCTCAGTTGGTTTGCCCAGTTGATTTCATACAAGGGACGCTATTGGCAGATGGCTGAGAAGCTACCCAACTTACTTTCTCTCTCTCTCTCTCTCTTGCGCTGACGTAGGGGGGTGTGAGCAGGGGGGCTGTTCACACACCTAGACGATAGGGACGTTGCTACCTTCTGTGTGCAGCTGCTTCCTGAAGGACATGCTGCACGGTGCTTCGCATACTTAAAAGCTCAAAGGGCACGTATTGATTTTTGACTTTGTTTTTCTCTGGCTCTCTCTCTCTCTTCCTGCTCCAGATGGAGGGCGTGTGAGCTGCCGCCATCAACAGCTTTGTACTGGCGGTGCTTCGCATACTTAAAAGCCAAACAGTCCTATTGATTTTTTTTTTGACTGCTTGCTTTGTTCTCTCTCTCTCTCCTGACGTGCACTCCTTTGAAAAGGAAGATATGTTTGCATTCTTTTAATTGTGAGACAGAACTGTCATCTCTGTCTTGTCATGGAGCACAGTTTAAACTTTTGAAAAAGAGGCAAATGTTTGTTTGCAGTGTTTGAATAACGTTCCTGTCTCTCTACAACCTCCTGTGTTTCTGCGCAAATCTGTGACCCAAGCATGACAATATAAAAATAATTATATAAACATATGGTTTCTACTTCGCGGATTTTCTTATTTCGCGGGTGGCTCTGGAACGCAATCCCCGCGATGGAGGAGAGATTACTGTACTCCTTAGCAACAGCTCCCTGCACTAAAAGAGAGGTAATGGTGTGTTTCTGGCCAGACTGCCATTTTCTTTCTCACCTTTTCTGTGTCACCTCGGTGGTGCTTCTGTACTGGTAACCTCTTGCAAGAGTGATGTATAATATAGTAATTGGGATAAGTGTTCTGTCTAAACTAAATATTACTATGATATCAAACAGGTTAGTTGTATAGTGCAATCCAGTCCTAACTGTGGTGGGGTGAACAAAGATCTTTTTTTAACAAAAAAAATACATTATATTCTTATTTTGGATTAACACCTTAATATTGCTGGTAATAATTTTTTTTTACAGTTGTGAGAGACAGCCAGCAGCTCAATCCGGCCAGGACGTCCCCGAACTGGAAGAGTGGAGGAAGGCTGCCTTTCCAGGACACTGCCTCCCCCAGGACGCTAGGTGGCAGCTCCCCTGGACGGTAAATGTACCCCAGATTCCCACAGGGCATCATGGGGCATGGAGTCCATTTTCTTAGCCCTGTTGGGTGCCGTGGGTGCAGCCAGGGGGAACTAATAAAGGACCTGGGGACTCCTACTTTTCTTACAACCCGGAAGTACTTCAGAGTCACGAGGACGGAAGCCCAGAGTACTTCCAGGATGTTTGAGGAGGATGATGTGGCGTTTGACCCAGAAAAAGAGGAGAAACACTTCTGGGTCATGGAAAATATAAAGAACTGTTGGAGACCCAGCAAGCTGAGCCGGAGTTGGGAGGTTGGGTGACGAAGCTGCTGGGAGTGGAGGATTGTTATTGGTTGAATTATTATTAATTATTGGTATTGGAGAATTGTGGTGAGTGTGGTGCTTTGTGCACTGTATTTAAGAAAAATAATTTAAAACTCTTCTTGGTGCTTTTACACGTGTGTCCTGGACGTCTGTCTGGGGGGTTTCATGGGGCACAGTACAATACTAGTTTTGCATTTGAGAAGGCTGCACTTAAAGGATTTATTTTTTCTTAAGTTGTCTATTGTAAAATAATGAAATTGAATTTTTGTGAAAACTGAAACAGACAACATCTTTAGTGAAGTAGTGATGCAAGTGCTTTTTCACTTCCATTTGAATCGTTTCTGAACTTACAGGCCATGACTTGTCCTTAATGCCCACAACTTCCTTTCATACACTTACCAAATCTGTACACACTTCCTTGCTGCCAGTCATCACAGGCACATTACAGGAATAGAATCTGCAACTCAAGTCCTAGCCACTGCTGAAGCACAAACCTGCATTTCTTTTATAAAAGACATTTGAACGTTTGTCTTTTGGAAGAAAAATTTTCATAGTCAAAGGTGCTGCTAAGACGACACAGAGCATCGGGTAATCCTGACAGAGTCCTCCCAATGATACTAAAACTCACACATGCAGCCAGTAGGTATCTTTGAATGGAAACTTGGTTAATAGGAACAGCTTTTGTGGTGGTGGGAAATCCAATGCTCTAAATTTATAAGAGGGTCCTCAGAACTGAAACCTCCCAGATTAGTAGAGGGATGCAGGGAGGGAGAAGGTCATGAAGCAATAATAATAAGCTTACACAAGTCTCCCAGTCGGCGGCACGGTGGCGCAGTGGGTAGCGCTGCTGCCTCGCAGTTGGGTGACCTGGGGACCCGGGTTCGCTTCCCGGGTCCTCCCTGCGTGGAGTTTGCATGTTCTCCCCATGTCTGCGTGGGTTTCCTCCGGGCGCTCTGGTTTCCTCCCACAGTCCAAAGACATGCAGGTTAGGTGGATTGGCGATTCTAAATTGGCCCTAGTGTGTGCTTGGTGTGTGGGTGTGTTTGTGTGTGTCCTGCGGTGGGTTGGCACCCTGCCCGGGATTGGTTCCTGCCTTGTGCCCTGTGTTGGCTGGGATTGGCTCCAGCAGACCCCCGTGACCCTGTGTTCGGATTCAGCGGGTTGGAAAATGGATGGATGGATGGAAGTCTCCCAGTCTTCTAAAGACAGCACACAAACTTGGTTTGGGACTAAAGTCACATTGTTATCCTTTCAGGAGGACAGAAAGCCCTGAAATGGTGTTGTAAACATTGTCTTTGAATAAACAAAAAACCTCTCAGCAGTGGACAAGGGTAACAAATACCTCCATAGGCTATTCTAACCCAAATGCTTCTCTGGTGGCATGCAGCTTTCATCAGAAAGAGCAAACAAAAATAGATTGGGCACAGCAAACCAATTGGCAATGTGGAATATTCAGTTCTTCCACCAATTGAAAAAGGAATGTCACACATTTATTTATTTATTTATTTATAGTCTTACTTTTCATTTTATCATCTCTGCTACGTACACATTTTCCAAAATGCCCATCCCTTTCCAGCAGCTCCCCATGTCAGCACCTACAGAGCTCAGCAGGGCTGCCTCATGGGTCTGCAATACCCAGCATGTTCTGCAAGTACATTAATAGGCATACTGGCCCAGGAATGCTGCCGCCTGGGGGCATGTACTCTTGGGAGGCAGCCCCCAACCCCCATCCATCTACTACACTGGCCTCCCTGCCATGTAAGGGTAAAGAGTTTATTCTGGCTGGTATACTAGCCCAGCCCTGCTGTCCATCAAATAATAATAAAAAAAAAAAAAAAATATATATATATATATATATATATATATATATATATATATATATATATATATATATATATATACATATATATATATACATATATACATATATATATATATATATATATATATATATATATATATATATACATATATATATATATATATACATATATATATATATACATATATACATATATATATATATATATATATATATATATATATATATATATACATATATATATATATATATACATATATATATATATATATATATATATATATATATATATATATATATATATATATATACTGTATATCACTGAAGCACAACACATAGCGACAGGAGAGCTCAGTAGCAGTTGATAAGAATTGCTGCAGAGGTTATTAGCTGAAGCAGTTCCTGAACAAACCAAGTGATAAATGCAAAGTTTTAAAAGAAGATAAGAGTGCACCAGCACTGCTGATGACTGGCAATAAAAAGAGCAATTGGAAACAAGAAAAGTCCTTAAAGACAATCAAACACAAATAAGGGTAGGTATAACACCCATAGATATCGGAACAGAAAAGCTACTTAGGATTTGCAGTTACTTTACATGGTCTGCAATGACCGATCAGTGCTCATGAGAGTCACATGTAATGGTCTGCAGGTCTCAGCTGCTATGCTACAGATCTACTTTAGAAAGGAGTTTGACTGTTGAACTCTTACTTTTGGACATTTCATTTATTCTCTTGAATCTTAGGCAAGTGAGAGGACTCCCAGCCATAATCTCTAAAAGTCTATGTTTCTCTTGAAATTTTTTAAATTATTGTAGACACTCAGAATGAGCAATCCCATGGGTCATCTAAAAAAAATTTAAATTTGAATTACACACTGGAGGAGGTCAGCCTTCCATGTCCCATTGCAAAAAATGGTGCAGCTTTTCCCAAAAGGTACTGTTGAATATAATGTCCTGCTGTACATCAAAAGGACAAATATATATATATTTGCTTGGGGGTATATGAGGAGCCTAGAAAAAAAGTGAGACAATATGGAAAACATAGTCATAACCAGTGGCGTAGGAAGGCGGGTGCGGTGGGTGCGGCCCGCACCGGGTACCAGCTCTGAGAGGGTGACAAAAAATTGCCAGTTTTGTATTAATGTGCCTTTTTGTTACATAAAATAACATGTCAAATAATTTACATGGGCTTTAACAATCCCTAATTGCAGCAAATTGCAGGTGAACGATGTGATGCTGTAATGATTTAGTATTATTGTTTGTGGTGCGTTTTGGGGGTGTTCTGTCTCATTTCTTTTGAACTGTGCTGGTGCTCAAGCAAACAAACAACCGGTCCTGCGACTCATTGTCTCATCCCTTGCCCCAAGTTGTTCTGTGCAACAAGATGATATTTTTAACCCGAACATCATAATAATATAGTCGGCGCGAAACGTTTTTGACAGTGGGGTGGGTAGGTATTGTCCGCTCTAGAACCGACCATAAAGTAAACAAGTTTACTTTACTTTAGGATCGTTCTACAAACGAACAGACAATATCTCCCTCCCCATTTCACTATCTTAAGGCCCCTATATATACGAGCCGGGACACACGACGAAATGATGTGTCACAATTCTGGTTGGCAATTTGGTGTAATTTTTGGCGACAAATCAGAGGCCAAGAAGGGGCAGTATTGGGAAATTATCATTTCATCAATAATCATTACAGTTTGTTGGATTAGAGCCTAGAGAACAAAACTTGTAAACAATTGAGTTTTCATTAAATTATATTATAATAATAATAAAGTTGTAGCAACCGCACTATACGAATACACGATTCCTACACTTCACCACCCGTACAGGGGGTGGACGATGTTTGAAAGTATAAGAGCACAACCATATTCGGTCCTCCCTTGGGGAAACCTGTGGGGGGGGAACTATGTAGCAAGACTACATAATGGACAGTCTGGTTAGCCTTCTGAATTGTCCGTCACTTCTTAATGTTGACTGGGAGGGTGTTTTAAATAGCCCTTCAGGCATCATTGGTGACGTCCCGTTCTGGGAGGATCCCGCCCGAGTACACTCTCCAGCTGCCTGATGCCGGCGTATCCTTTAAATCATCCATAATGTCTTTAGGGCAATCGGGGCAGGCGATCGCCCCGCCGAGTGGCTCTTTGTGTGAGGAAGTGGTAGCCGGTAGCCGCCACGTAACGGTGAGGCTACATTCAGCCGTCCGAGAGAGAGCGAGCCTGCTTCAATCGATGTACCTAAGTGATTTGCCCGGATCTGATGAGGCGGATAACGATGGCACTCCGCCCCTGCTTGCTGAGATTACGGAGCGGATTGAAGCGCTGGACGAGCGGATCTCATCCATGGCTGACAGCGCCTTATCCCGTGAAGACGCTTTGCGAAATTATATAGATGACTCGATGGAAAAACTGAGAGAATATGTGGAGGAGCAGATTATTGGGCTGGAGCGGGATGTTGTGCAATGTCTGGAGAGGCGTGATCAGCTATGGAAGGAACATCTTCGGCGCGAGGTGTGGATTAATCTGCGTTCCTTTGGTTCAGTGAACGCGCATTCCACTCCCCGGGAGGCAGCCCGCACGGTGCATTCGTATACTCCGCCAGCCGTACCGTCCCTTTGCATGGAGTTTCCTAAATTGGGAGAGTCGTATACCTCGGAGGACATAATTAATTTCATTGAACAGGCAGATGCTTTTCTGTCTGTTGCTCCTATGGGGGAAGATGAACTTTTGGGGGTGATTAATGCCTCTTTGAAGGGTCCTGCGAAAAGTTGGTGGCAGGCAAGCAAACAGTCAATCCACACCTGGGATGCTTTTAAGAAGGACTTCCTGGAGGCGTTTCTCCCAGAAGATTATGCAACTGAATTAGAAGAAAAACTTCGGCTCATGGTGCAAACTCCAACACAAAGCATCCGAGATTTTGCCTATGACTATAGGGCTCTATGTTTGAGATGGCGACCCGAGATGAAGGAAGAGGAAGTAGTGCGTCGAATATTAAATGCCTGTAACCCCCGTTTGGCTGGGGGACTGAGAGGGATTGTGACCACCGTGGATGGTTTGGTAAAGGTCGGGTGTGCAGTCGAACGTGATTAGGCATCTAACAAGGGCTACTGGGAGAAAGTTCATGCCAGTAAAAAGGAAACCCAAACCACCAAGGCAGCCAAGCAATCAAAAGGTGGACAGACTGAGGCAGGTGTCTCAGTGGTATCCACTCTAGCTACCCTCTTAGTGCTCCCAGTCCATATTCGAGGCTGGTGTGTGGACGCAGTAGTAGACACAGGTAGCCATTTCACATTGATGCAGAAAAGCTGGTGGAACAAAATAGCCAGACAGAATGAAAAACTTCTGGCTACCTCGACCATTAACTTTATTATGGCCGATGGGACTGAGCACCGGGCCCTGGGTAAGGTCTCGCTGAGGTATTTACTCCATAATGTAGCTTGGAGGATGGAAACCTATATCCTAGAGGATGCGCACCTGTCATTGCCTTTGCTCCTGGGCCTAGACTCTATCACTGCAGTAAAGATGACCATTCATTTCCATCATAGAAAATACTTGGTGCCAGGCAGTGGGGAACATCCTTTTGTTACAAAGGTCCGGGAAGAACTGCATGGGGCATACTTGGGGTTTTATGCTGCAGAGGTGGAGGCCTGTGAGACCAAAGATCCGGATATTGTGTCAAACCAGCTGGATGAAGTCAAACCTCTGCTTCGCCGATGGTCGAATGTATGGACGGAGAATTTGGGGGAAACACAGGTGGTTACACACGACATCCATACGGTGAACGAGGTTCCGGTGCGTCATCGCTCTTATCGAGTCTCGCCCCTTAGAAAAGGGATTATTAAAGAACATATCGGCAAGATGTTGGAACAAGGGATCATTGAGCCTTCATCGTCAGCATGGGCGGCACCTGTAGTTTTGATAAAGAAAGCAGATGGTACATACAGATTCTGTGTGGACTACAGGGGACTTAATGCCAAGACCCTCTTAGATGCATACCCCATGCCTCAGGTACAGGAAATTTTGGAATCCCTGCACGGAGCAGCCATCTTTAGTACATTAGATCTACGCAGTGGTTATTGGCAAGTACGAATGGCAGAGGGCAGCATACATAAGACTGCGGTTTCCACTCCGGAGGGTTTGTTCCAATTTCGGGTCTTGCCTTTTGGCCTGAAGAATGCGGGTGCAAGTTTCCAGCGTTTGATGGAGCAGGTTTTGCGTGGGTTGATCGGGAAGATATGCTTTGTCTATATAGACGATATTATTGTTTTCTCCCCTGACCTTCACCAACACCTCCAGGATTTGGACCTAGTCTTTCAGCGGCTGGGGCAAGCCCGACTGACATTAAATGTGAAGAAGTGTCGCCTTGCACAACCACAGATTCATTTTTTAGGGCATGTAGTATCAGGAAAGGGCGTTGAGGTTGATCCTAAGAAAACCTCAGCTATTCAAAACTACCCTCCACCCTCTGATCTGAAAAGTTTGCAAAGGTTTCTTGGTCTTGTGGGCTGGTATCATAAGTTTATCCCACGGATGGCTGACATAGCAGCCCCGCTCAACCACTTGAAGAAAAAAGACATTTCCTGGAACTGGACCCCAGAGTGTCAGGAGGCAATGGACCAACTCAAGGCAGCACTGCAATGCCCGCCCATCCTGGCTCAACCAGACCAACAGTTAACTTACCAAGTACACACTGATGCCAGCAATATAGGGCTCGGGGCAGTCCTCACACAAAATATGGATGGAATGGAGAGAGTGATTGCCTATGCATCTAGGAGTCTGAGAGGCCCTGAACTCAACTATTCAGCTTCTGAAAAAGAGTGTTTAGCAGTGGTTTGGGCAATAGAGAAATGGTGTCATTTTCTAGAAGGAGTGGAATTCGAAGTATATACGGATCACAATGCCCTGACATATATTTTTAATCAACCCAAAGTGTCATCACGCCTTACCCGGTGGGTATTGCGCCTTCAATCATTTACTTTTAAAGTTTTTTACCGGAAGGGATGCAGCAACATTGTTCCCGATGCCTTGTCGAGAATACCAGAGATGACTGGAGTGGTGTGTATGGCTATGGCACAAAGCCAGTGGTGTGCCCTGCCTTTAAGTTTACAGGATATAGCACAAGCACAAGAGATTTGTCTGGCCTGCTTGGAGCTCAGAGAGAGTGTTGCTAAGGCTGAACCTGGCCGCATTCATTTCAGGGAGCTGCAAGGGGTGCTATATAGATCCGTGCCATCTAAGAGCGGGGGCACCAAGCTCCAACTGGTACTCCCAGAAAAATATATACATGAATTCCTGCATTATTATCACGATAGCCCTTTTGGTGGACACCTGGGGAAGTTAAAAACCCTACTGAGGTTACTAGAAGTGGCATGGTGGCCATCGGTACGCAGAGATGTGTGGGACTACGTTAAAAGGTGTGAGGTCTGTCAAAAGTATAAAACTCCACCTGGTAAACCAGCCGGGGAGCTTCAAACTATGATTCCTTCGGAGCCAGGGGAGATGTTGGGAGTCGACTTGATGGGAC
This sequence comes from Erpetoichthys calabaricus, assembly GCF_900747795.2. NCBI lineage: Eukaryota > Metazoa > Chordata > Cladistia > Polypteriformes > Polypteridae > Erpetoichthys > Erpetoichthys calabaricus. Next base: position 99,923,984 of record NC_041402.2, on the reverse strand, counting down.
CACTGCCATCTTCTACCACCAAGAAAACTATATTGATGGTGGTAGTGGACTATTTTTCCAAATGGGTAGAGCTTTTTGCTCTGCCCGATGCTAAGACTCACCGGATCTGCACCCTCTTAAAAAATGAGATTTTTACTCGGTGGGGGGTCCCCAAGTTCATTGTATCGGACCGTGGGCCACAGTTCACCAGTGAAATCATGGAAAGATTATATTTAGCTTGGGGGGTAAAACGTAAATTGACAACAGCATACCATCTCCAGAGCAATCTAACAGAGAGGGTAAACAGGACCCTGAAAACAATGGTGGCATCCTACGTGGGAGATCGTCATCAAGACTGGGACAAATGGCTTCCTGAATTACGGTTTGCCATTAACACAGTAGAGCACGAGGCATTGGGTGAAACTCCTGCACTGGTTAACCTAGGTCGTCAAATCAAAGGCCCACTTGATCGGTTAGTGGAATCCGTCCCTTTGCCAGATACTTCTCAATATCGTACGCTGGAAACTCTAGAGGAGTTACGAAAGAAGGTACAGGCTAGGTTAGTGAGGTCAACTTCAAGACAAGCCAAGTATTTTAATGCCCGTCATCGGAAAGTGCACTACGAGGGGGGAGACTTGGTCTGGGTTCGAACTCATTACTTGTCTGATGCTGCTCGTAAATTTTCCTCTAAGCTTGCGCCCAAATGGGTAGGACCAGCTATTATTTTAAAGCAGCTTGGACCGAATAATTACCGGGTACAGAAAGGGACTAACTCTGAGTCTAAAATAGATACGGTTAATGTAAGTAGCATTAAGCCATATTTCGGTCCCCCCTTGGGGAAACCTGTGGGGGGGGAACTATGTAGCAAGGCTACATAATGGACAGTCTGGTTAGCCTTCTGAATTGTCCGTCACTTCTTAATGTTGACTGGGAGGGTGTTTTAAATAGCCCTTCAGGCACCATTGGTGACGTCCCGTTCTGGGAGGATCCCGCCCGAGTACACTCTCCAGCTGCCTGATGCCGGCGTATTGGTTGCCATGACCACCGAGAGAGGCAAGGATTTTCGGCGGGAAACTTTCTCTTTTTAAGGGGAATGGCGGAACAAGAGAAAAAAAGACAGTAAGGAGAAAGTAAGGAGGAAGAAACAAAGACACGATTTTCAAGGCATCGCAGCGACTATCTACGCTCTAGAACTGTTCAGGATTTTACTTCGCCCAGGGACGTCTGCTTTTCATGGGTGGCCACCCCGAAGAAATATTTTAAGGACGAATCCCCGAGAAGAGGCCAGGGTCTGGTGTTCTCCAGGTGCTCCCGTCTGGTGAGTCGGATTCCTGAATTTCGTTTCGTGATAGTCCGCAGAGAAGCCGTCCCGCTAAAGGACGGTTGTGTTTCCTGCTTCCAGGATTTCGTGCTTTCTATATCTTTGGACTCCGTGAAACTAAACGTATCAAAGAACAGTTTTTTCTCATTATTTATTTTTCTTTTTCTTTTGTCTGTGTCAAACCGGGGGTTAGTATACGGGGCGCCAGGGAGGGCGTCTGGGGAAGGGGTTCACTTAGGAGCACTCAAGCACCGGTTAAGTTTATGTAGCAGCACCTTTTAATATATTTTTTCTGTTTCATTTCCTGTTGTGTTTTATTGCTACAAATTGTTAAGAAGGGGATCGTGGCTAGAGGGGATGAGGACCGAATATGGTTGTGCTCTTATACTTTCAAACATCGTCCACCCCCTGTACGGGTGGTGAAGTGTAGGAATCGTGTATTCGTATAGTGCGGTTGCTACAAAGTTATGCACTAGGTACTATCACTATGAAAAAAGATTTCTTACATTGTACATTAAACTGGCTTATTAATAAAAAGGCATTTTACTTTTTTTTATTCATAAAAAATTGTTTACAAAATAATGAACATTATGCCCTCTTTACTTAACCAATTGAATAAAAAAATTGCTTTCTCAATAAATTTCATTTTATATTTTGGTGGACATGGGGGTGACAAGTTTAAACTCCGCACCGGGTGCCACCAGACCTTGCTACGCCACTGGTCATAACTGCATTTTCATAAACAAAAGACACCATTCTAGATGGCTTACAAAAAAATCAACATCCCAGTGAAAATCAGATTTACATTCCAAGAACACCTGCAGTTTCATGATGCTGAATGCAATAACTTCTGAATTGTGGATGTGTGGATTGTTGTGAAGAGTTACCATGTAAGCAAGACATTCTCAGAACTAAATCTGCTACAGAGATTGGCATGCAATGTGGTTTAGTGGTTAATGCATTGAACACAGGTCTTCAAATACCAGGGTTGTAGTTTTAAATCTCGTTACTAACACTGTGTGACTATGAACACATTACTTCACCTGCCTGTGTGCCAGAAATTAAATTAAATGTAACCAATTGCATGTCAGATAAAGTAAGCTGCCTTTGATAAAAGTGTCAATCAAATAATAAGTAATAATAAGAAATAGATCATACATTATAAGGAACATTTCTAAAGAAGAACTAATTAAGAGCTCACCTCTGAGCACCAGTATCTGGGGAAAAGAATCTTCTCACTGTGAGCGGTGCCTTTGAAAAGCATACCTATAATAGTATCAGATATGAATTGAAATCATGGAAGAATGACAGGAATTTCATACAGAACCATCCTATTTGCCAGGTGGGAGCTTACATAGTTCATAACTATGACAGAATTGACCATACTGGCATTTCTTGAGGATAGGCAGTGCTTTCAAGGTCAATCAGGAAGTCAGGTCCAAAGGACTTCAGATGGCTCCAAAAGACAATCCAGCCTTGTGACCCTGTAACCTAAAGGACTGACAATAACCACAGTGGTATGTTAGAAGTTTGGGTCGGGGCGGAGGGGGAGGGCATGTAGACTCAGTGGTGAGAGCAACTGAGGCCAAGGGTGGAGGAGGGGGTTGTGGAATGAAAAGATGTTCAGTGAAAGTTAAGAAAGGAGAAAGCTTTGTTATACTTGGCAGATGAGAAGGTTGAGCAAGCTATCCCATCTGACAGACCTGTTAGGAATGCCCAGAGGTATATAGGTTTTGATTTGTGTTTTGTCTGTTCCTTTGGCACTTTACATGTTTTGTTGTTATTATCCCTGCATGTGTTTACCTTAATAAATAATATACAGTAATCCCTCGCTATATCGCGCTTCGCCTTTCGCAGCTTCACTCCATCGTGGATTTTATATGTAAGCATATTTAAATATATATCGCGGATTTTTTGCTGGTTCGCGGATTTCTGAGGACAATGGGTCTTTTAATTTCTGGTACATGCTTCCTCAGTTGGTTTGCCCTGTTGATTTCATACAAGGGACGCTATTGGCAGATGGCTGAGAAGCTACCCAACTTACTTTTCTCTCTCTCTTGCGCTGACTTTCTCTGATCCTGACGTAGGGGGATTGAGCAGGGGGGCTGTTTGCACACCTAGACGATACGGATGCTCGTCTAAAAATGCTGAAAGATTATCTTCACGTTGCTACCTTCTGTGCAGCTGCTTCCTGAAGCGACATGCTGCACGGTGCTTCGCATACTTAAAAGCTCGAAGGGCACGTATTGATTTTTGACTGAAAAACAAACTCTGTCTCTCTCTATCTCTCTCTCTCTCTCTCTCTCTCTCTGCTCCTGACGGAGGGGGTGTGAGCTGCCGCCATCAACAGCTTTGTGCCGCGGTGCTTCGCATACTTAAAAGCCAAACAGCCCTATTGATTTGTTTGCTTTTCTCTATCTCTCTGACAGTCACTGCTCCTGATGCGCACTCATATAAACATATGGTTTCTACTTTGCGGATTTTCTTATTTCGCGGGTGGCTCTGGAACGCAACCCCCGCGATGGAGGAAGGATTATTGTATTTTGTTTTGTTCCTTGTCTGTAATAACATAATGCTATATGATGTATGGGAGTGGATGAGCATCCTAGGACAGTATGTGCACACTTGTCCTTCTTACTTAGAAGGGTACACAGATCTCAGCCTGAACAAACTCTTTCAAAGAAAAACAGCCTGTGGAAGGCAAGCAATATGGAGTAGTTGAAATGTATCAAGACTTTCATTTACAAAGTTGTTGATTTAGTTCCAGATGCTATCTCACTATGTGACCCAAAATCCTATAACTAGTTTAAGGTCAAACTGTAAAAAACCTCAGTAAATATATACTGATCTTATAAATAATCTTGTATAAAGTGGGCAGCCAGATGTACAATAATCATACTGAAACTTACTTCATTAGCAGCACATCAGACCCTAAAATACAACTTATCTCTTGTTACAATACATAATTCAGATGTACTGCTAATAAATAGCATACTCACTCATTATTTCTTAAAGTAGACTGAAGTAAATAACAGAGAATCTAACAAGATAAACTGCCCAGAAATGTAAAATTCCACAGTAAAACATGAGAGTGTAAACTGAGAATAAGAGTAACTTTAATTTCTCAGAAGTAAAATCAGCCTGCCCCAGCACGGGAAATTACAAAGAAAAACCACAAAACATGTGGCACGTGGTGTACGTGACTAAATCAAATTTAGATATGGCTAACTGAAATGCCCTCAAACCTACTGTGCTGTAAGTTATTTTATAACATTTAGCAGAAAAGATATGTAAGTTACAACAGTGATTGAACTTGCCCAGGGCATATGGTGTTCCAGCTCTCAGTTCACAAAAAAGTAAGAAAATACATACAGCTTAGTAAAACAGATAATCTGTCATTGTCTACTGCAACATAAAGATAATTTCTGGTTTTACTACTATTAAGCGTATTAAACTTATTATAAGTTTATTAAGCTATACTATTAAGCTTTATTAGTACTAAGCTTATTTTCAGTTTGGTTACATGGCAAATGACATACACTATTAAGACACAAGGCTAATAACATACCTAAAAAATACCCTTTCCTTTCAAATTTTAGAGTAAAATTTACATTGAAAAGTTAATTTACTCATTACGTTTAAAGTGAATTTCAGCTCCAAAACTAAACAGCTTAGTATATTTTCTATTCTTTATTACAAGCTTTCGCTTTTTTATCAAACCACATACGCTTCTAATGAGCTGATAAAAATTGAACTCAAGTTTAGTGGAACGAGGAATACATATACAATTTATTTTGAGAAAATATTGGTCGATCCTTAAATTTTATGAGTGAAAAATAATTGAACGTTCCAGTAGAGAGGAAGTTTTAGTTCAAAATATTCTAAGAGTGTCCAAGATAGCAATAAGCACATGTTTATTTTTCTGCTCTCAAATGGGCTTGTCACAGTGACTCAGCACATTAGCGCCAGTTTGCTTCTCTGTTGAACATGTTGTCCTTCTTAAAGCAGTTTCAGTAATTGTCTCCCTTAGAACTTTATTTTTAATTTAATTTTATCAAATCTATTAATCTATTACAACAAAATTTGAGGAAAATTTTTAATGAGATAATGTAGCATTCTGAGTCCTTTTTACCATGTCATGAAGCTGTAACATCTAAGTCTAAAGGCAGGCAATGTGAAAGCACACCTCATCACACACAAACATGCATACTGTACAATTCAGTTCTTGGTTTCTGTTCAACTTGAAAGATCGCAGAATTGCTTTATCCCAGACTGATGATGCAGACTCTTACGTTTTCCTTAACAGGTACAGATGAAACACAAAGGAGGAACTGTTTTGTTTTAATATTAAAAAATATTCAAATAACAAAACGAAAGAGTGCTTACCTTGCCAACCACATGCCACTTCTTAGATATGGTGCTCTATCTCCTATTTCCATATACGATAATGTCAGTGGACAGTGCACCCAAGCTTAAAATGTAATGATAACACCAATTTTTTCCTTTGTCAGAGTTGACTATGACCATAATATTCAATCCAAAACAAGATACCAACCCTCCTATCTGTAAATCCATCTTCTGAACTCACATTTTCTCTTTTCTTCAGAGGTAGGATTAAATTGTTAATGGGATGCTTTTACTGGAAACCTTTATGCACACACTCTCATTTGCTCACCAGTTTAATGTGGTCAATCAACTTAGCTTTACACTGAGTGAGGGAATCAGGTTTTCCCGTGGAGACTCTTATGGACATAGAGAGAATTTTGAAACACTACATAACCTGAGCCAAATGAGGCATCTCAGACAAAACTGAAAATAGGATCCACATTCTTTAATGCACATTTTTCATATTTTTATATTTTCTAAATACTGGAAAATAATAGCAATTTCAAAGAAAGCATTAGGGCCTATTCCCTGGTTAATAACAGCAGAATATAGAGATAAATAGCTTTTTCAAGAATTTAGTAAATGATAATATGAGGAAAAATATGAAAATGTTCTAAGCTTCATCGTAGTGACATCAAAACATTAAATATGTAGAAGTTCAGCATTGGACAGGTCCACGATATTCCTAAAGCTTCAGAAAGAGAGGTGCCATTAAGGTTTGAGACTCGTTTATTATGAAAATGAGATTGATGCAAAGGCCTCTAGGAGCAATGGGGGATATTCTATGGTACTCAGTTTGCCTAGGAACAGGCAGATCTCAAGAGGCTTGTGATCTTATGTTTTACTTGAAGAACTGTACACTAATAGTCCAAATATTTCTAACGTGCACAAAACAAATTATTTTAAAACCATAAATTTAGTGGACAAAATCATCAATGCAGAATCAACATACTGTATATATTATATGACCACTAGAAGCACTAAGCAAAGCCCAACCATTGCACCCTGTTTTTTCATAATTATAGTGTTCTAAACTACAGTTACAGATTGAACTGCACAAAAGCATGATATTGTTTAATAATAACTCCACTGGACATCTATACCAAGTAATGAGCCGAGTATAACACATCAATCATTGACATCGCAAAACATGGGGTTTGGTAGACAAAGCCCCTTCATACACACTCTCACTCCCACTCTTTGAGGTGAGGAAGGTAATTTTGAACTTTGGCAATTTTTTCTTTGTTTAGTTTAATAAGCTTTACTGTGATTTATGTATTCTTCTTTTCCTTATTGATAGCTACCTTATCTTGTAATAGCCTTTAAGTTTGAAGAAGAACGCAGTCTGATTTTATTTTAACAAGACACTCCAGCAGAATGGGAATTGTGTTGGGAATTAGAATGACATCTCTGAAGACCTGGACCCCCAAGAAAAAGCAGTGGGTTCCGTAAAAAAAAAAGAACTAGGTGGAAAGATTGATGACACCTGTTATAGGAGACTTCAGATTCATTCATTAAGATCCAAACAGAAATGGTCAGCCCAATGAGCCTCAAGAGCTGTTGATTTCTTTGATTCAGAGAGTAATGGATTTTTATTGTTCTTCATTGTTGACTGGTAAATTGCTCCTTGTCTGATCATAGTTTAAGATAAGGAACATTTTTTGTGTCTCAAAACTGGGAAAAAGAAAGTCAGAAATAATAATACAAGACAAATAGATAACTTACAATGTGAAGAACAAATCTAAAGTGAAATAAAAAACAAAATACAGAAACATCCTCAAATATGCTTAATGTAATATATGGTTACAATGGCCAGGAACCTATCCCAAGATGCCAGTCTTGGCAGACAGGGTTATGTTGGGTTGTTCAGCCTCTCAAGTTTGAACAGAAAAATTGATGGTTGTTTTGCTTACAATATATAACAGAATAAAACCCAACACATCCTGGATACAGTTTCAGCATTTGTTGGTGAAAAGGATAAAATCAATGTCGGGAGGCCTTTTAATTTTTAAAAGACTTTATAATGACAAATACATAAGTGATAAACAAATGAATAATGCTTATGAAATTTTAATAATTGTATCTGGCATCCCTATGACCATTAAGTAAGCTGCCCAAGATACTGTAACAATACTTTACTATTGACAGGAGAATTATGAATTAGACCTGCCCTCTTGCTTTTTCACTTCTAGCCTTGGACACTTGCCTAGACAGCTCTTATAACATGTAAGGAGTGGGGATGACTCCTTGCCATGAATTATATAGACTTTTAATACTCATAAAGATCCTGGGTCTCTTGTGGTTTCTAGGCAAATCAACCCTTTTGCTTTTGGCACTTGCTACTATACACTTGTGTTTTATTTACTTTGTAAATGATGTACTGGTTTTGCTTGTGTTTTCTCATCATGATATCCCTCCATAACCAGACACCAAGAAGGCAGAAATAAGCAAAAATTGTGTGTTTATCATCTAAAACTAAACAACATGAAGAAATGAATATGGGGAGAATACAAATTGTAAAATAAAAAGAAAAACAACAAACATATTGCCTCTCTTGGCCTATCTAAATAGCATGTCTTTCTTTTTCGAGGAGTTTGTTACAAAACTACTACAAAACTAATGAAGTTACTTAGTTAGTTAGATTACCTTCTGAGCCCCTAATCCCAGAGAGACCTCAGAAATGACTTTAGTCAACATTGCTAAAAATTTTGGGTTTTTACTGTATGAGAAGGGGATTAAAAAAAATAATATTAATAATATAGTGTAATTCAATATAAAATAATAATTACAATTAAAAAATAAAAAGGTTATTAAATTATCAAAAAAATGTGGTGATCTGTCATGACACAACCCTATTGAAGAAGATAACAGTGGTGATTACCCAGACCTAATTGCCAGTTATGAAGGGGCACCCATAACAGTTCAAGCTTCAAGGCCCCCAAAATGTAGGTCTGCTACTGCACAAAACCACTTGAAAGTATCCCTGCCTGTCTTTCTTGTACCTCTAAGTCTGTGCCATGAGCTCCTTTCCCAACTGCAGACTTCTCTTGCCATGTGGTTGTCATGAACCTGGGAGTTCCTTTAAGCAAAGTGCCAAAAACTGTTCCAAAGAACCCCACAAGAGAAAGGGTCCATATGACAAAAGGGCAAATGAAGAATCATGAAATTAAAAAAATTATGTGTATATGTGTATATATATATACAGTGCATCCGAAAAGTATTCACAGTGCATCACTTTTTCCACATTTTATTATGTTACAGCCTTATTCCAAAATGGATTAAATTCATTTTTTTCCTCAGAATTCTACACACAACACCCCATAATGACAACGTGAAAAAAGTTTACTTGAGGTTTTTGCAAATTTATTAAAAATAAAAAAACTGAGAAATCACATGTACATAAGTATTCACAGCCTTTGCTCAATACTTTGTCGATGCACCTTTGGCAGCAATTACAACCTCAACTCTTTTTGAATATGATGCCACAAGCTTGGCACACCTATCCTTGGCCAGTTTCACCCATTCCTCTTTGCAGCACCTCTCAAGCTCCATCAGGTTGGATGGGAAGCGTCGGTACACAGCCATTTTAAGATCTCTCCAGAGATGTTCAATCGGATTCAAGTCTGGGCTCTGGCTGGGCCACTCAAGGACATTCACAGAGTTGTCCTGAAGCCACTCCTTTGATATCTTGGCTGTGTGCTTAGGGTCGTTGTCCTGCTGAAAGATGAACCGTCGCCCCAGTCTGAGGTCAAGAGTGCTCTGGAGCAGGTTTTCATCCAGGATGTCTCTGTACATTGCTGCAGTCATCTTTCCCTTTATCCTGACTAGTCTCCCAGTTCCTGCCACTGAAAAACATCCTCACAGCATGATGCTGCCACCACCATGCTTCACTGTAGGGATGGTATTGGCCTGGTGATGAGCGGTGCCCGGTTTCCTCCAAACGTGATGCCTGGCATTCACACCAAAGAGTTCAATCTTTGTCTCATCAGACTAGAGAATTTTCTTTCTCATGATCCAAGAGTCCTTCAGGTGCCTTTTGGCAAAATCTAGGCGGACTGCCAAGTGCCTTTTACTAAGGAGTGGCTTCCGTCTGGCCACTCTACCATACAGGCCTGATTGGTGGATTGCTGCAGAGATGGTTTTCCTTCTGGAAGGTTCTCCTCTCTCCACAGAGGACCTCTGGAGCTCTGACAGAGTGACCATCGGGTTCTTGGTCACCTCCCTGACTAAGGCCCTTCTCCCCCGATCGCTCAGTTTAGATGGCCGGCCAGCTCTAGGAAGAGTCCTGGTGGTTTCGAACTTCTTCCACTTATGGATGATGGAGGCCACTGTGCTCATTAGGACCTTCAAAGCAGCAGAAATTTTTCTGTAACCTTCCCCAGATTTGTGCCTCGAGACAATCCTGTCCCGGAGGTCTACAGACAAATCCTTTGACTTCATGCTTGGTTTGTGCTCTGACATGAACTGTCAACTGTGGGACCTTATATAGACAGGTGTGTGCCTTTCCAAATCATGTCCAATCAACTGAATTTACCACAGGCGGACTCCAATTAAGCTGCAGAAACATCTCAAGGATGATCAGGGGAAACAGGATGCACCTGAGCTCAGTTTTGAGCTTCATGGCAAAGGCTGTGAATACTTATGTACATGTGCTTTCTCAGTTTTTTTATTTTTAATAAATTTGCAAAAATCTCAAGAAATCTTTTTTCACGTTGTCATTATGGGGTGTTGTGTGTAGAATTCTGAGGAAAAAAATGAATTTAATCCATTTTGGAATAAGGCTGTAACATAACAAAATGTGGAAAAAGTGATGAGCTGTGAATACTTTCCGGATGCACTATATATATATATATATATAACATATGTATGTATATATAAAAATTAAATACTGTGTAGCACAAAAGGTCCAACGAGCATAAAAGGGCCTTTGCTTAATAGGCAATCCACTGGCAAACAGCCCCAAAAATACAAATCCAATGAAAGGTTCAGAAACAGAGCAAAATCCAGTCATACATCAAAAAGCTAAGCAATAATCAGTTAACTCATCAACTTTTCAAGAGACTGTGTGTTTCCTCACCCCTTATAGGGTTGGGGACAGTCCCTTGATGTAGATCTGCAGGTGGCCCCACCTCATGAGAAACTTACAAAATTACAAAATACATGGGACATAGTAGAAATATGGGCTCAAAGAAATTAAATAAAAATATTGTTTTTAGTTCCTATATGTGTGTCTTTCAATTCTTCTAATGTATACATTTACTTTTTAATGACCTATTTTTTAAGTATTAACAATAGTGTAGTTTAATGTGGAATAAAGATTAGAAATTTCTGTAGTTTTAGTGTACACAAATGAAAGATTCAGATTTTGAATTTCTTGTGAGAGGGGGTGGCTTCCCACCAGGGTAAGAACAAATGTGGGTCATTTTTGTTGATTTTGGGGGATTTTAAAGAATTATATTATCACCATGAAATATGTGATTCATTTTATCATGTGCATAGACAAAATTATTCACTAAGTTTTTATCCACATGTTCTCTCCATGTCTGTTTGGGTTTCCTCCGGGTGCTCCGGTTTCCTCCCACAGTCCAAAGACGTGTAGGTTAGGTGCATTGGCGATTCTAAATTGTCCCTAGTGTGTGCTTGGTGTGTGGGTGTGTGTGTGCCCTGCGGTGGGCTGGCGCAGGGTTTGTTCCTGCCTTGCGCTCTGTGTTGGCTGGGATTGGCTCCAGCAGACCCCTGTGACCCTGTGTTAGGATTTAGCAGGTTAGATAATGGATGGATGGATGGATGGATAGTTTTATCCTTCAACTGAAAAGTATACTAATTAAAATCAATACTAAAAATATTATGGTATTGCCACATAAATTAGTAAATAGCTAAAAAATTAAAAATATTTTAATTTACTCAGGATCTTTAAAGCTGCTTTTATGAAACACACTTTTTAACTTTTTTTTTAAAAAAAAACACTTTTTAAGTCTGCATCAGTATGTGGAGAAGACATTTTGTTGATTCGTTTTATCTTGAATTAAGGATACTGTTTCAGTAACACCTCTAATTGCACATCTCTGAGATCATGAGCTTCCTTTAATGCACTACGAGGCATATGATTAGAAAGATCTAACCTTGTGCTTCAAAACTTTAACAAATATCTAGCCAGTAAATTTAAAAACAGTAACTAAATACACTTTTTTTGGAACAATATACTGTTGGATGTATGTGTGGCTGGCACAAGGTTGAATCCTGTGTTACACCCTCTTGCAGACAGGTTTGGCACCGACAACCAGCACCCTCCAAGTGGATATGCCTGTCACAAAATGGAAGGTTGGACTGACAAGCATAGCCATGTTTATAACAAATCACAGATAAAGATTCCCTTCTATTACTGCATCTGTGTATGGCACTGTATTAAAAAGTAAATAATCTAGATACTCGCACAATTAACTCAATTGACAGTCGATTGTTCAAAGTCTGCAAGAATTGTGTATTTTTATTTCTATTTTCATAATGGCATAACAGAACCAATAACAAAAACCTACTTTTTTTTACCTTGAAAGTGTAATGGGATTCTTCTGCTTTAAAAATTAAACCATGCAGGATCTTTTAAGTAACAAGCACCCATAATCTTATGCCAAATGGCAGTGCTTCTAGATGTGTAGCTGCAACTAAGATTGCACTTTTGAACCATCTATCGCCCTTAAAGGGCATGGTCTTAAAGTCAGCTTTCAAGCATATTTCTCTTACCCATTATATTCTTCTAGAACTACACACCTTTAGGCAACAAGGAGTGCCTGCCACACATTGAATTTCTTCCTTGACCCCATTCTCTCGTCAAACAGGCAGATACCAACTGCTGGTTCTCTTTGCATTATGGAATCTTCTAGAACCTTGCAAAACTGCTACCCATGTCACATCTCTCTCTCTTTCTTCCTATTTCTTGAACCCTGTCCCGTATTCTGGACCTGTCCCTAATGCACGTTGAGAGCAAAAAACATACAATGCTAATTTCCATCTTATTCTGAAACTAACATGTACATAACCTTTCCAGGTGCTAGTTGTGTGCTTCTCTCTCTCCCTCTCACTAGCTGGTGTTCCCTTAAATGGATGAATGGCCAATATAAAGAAAGGGTAGTGAGAGACTGCCACCCATGACCATATGTTTCCCCAGTACACTTGGTGGCAGAATTACTCTGGTAGAACTCCCATTTGGCCTTCAACAGGGCTACATAGGATTTGTACCTCCAGTGGTCTTGAGGAAGCTACAAGGACCAGGCTCTAATGTCTTATAGAGGCTCAGTATCATCCAGATGCCTAAAATTGTTGTACTTGAAGTACTTCTGGGTCCATGTATAAAAGGAGTCCCTCCACCTTAGCAGAGGGAGTCAGACTTGGAAGCAAAGGCGGTCAACACTTTCCAGAAGAGGAGCAGAGAGAAGGAAGAAGTACAGGAGGAGCAGTAAAGTATAACTAGTTTGTGTATTCAGTGTACAGAATATTATTTTGACTTGTGAAAAAGGTACTGCACCAAATCAGCTATGTCTGGGGTTTCTGTAACTATATACACATACTGTATGTATGTTGTCACAGATGGATGGGGGGGTAACCCGGCCAGGATGCCTGGAGGACTGGAAGAGGGCTTACGCCCGCCTCAGACCACTTGGGGGCGACCACCCTGGTTACTATGGGGACCACGGGTACAGAGCTTTGAAGCTCAACCCTGTAGGGGCCCGTGATCACCACCAGGGGGCACCCCAATGCCTTGGGAGCCCTGGACCTAAGCTCTTCTGCCACACCCATGCTGGGGGGAAGAGAAGCGGGGACACCCGGACTGCTTCCGGGTGCGGAGCAGGCACTTCCGCCACACTGGGGAGTGCCGGTGGAAGATTGCTGGAGAGCACCTGGAGCACATCCGGGTGATGATAAAAGGAGCCGCCTCCCTCCAGTCGGGAGCGAGAGTCGGGAGTGGACGGAGCTCGGAAGGAGAGACAAGGAGGCAGCCTGAAGGAGAGAAAGGCATTCGAGTAGTGGCCTGGACTTTGGGGACTTTTGGGGGTTTGTGGTGCACTTTTATGTATAATATGAATGTAAATAAACGTGTGTTGGGTGAACCATCAGTGTCCGCCTGTCTGTGTCCATTTTTAACTTTTTACCAGATAGATAGATAGATAGATACAAATATATATATAGATCAGAACACACACTGGAATGAATGAAAAGACAGAAAATTGAAAGAAAACTTCTGATTTGGCAGTTAGAGTCACAGTGAGAAGTTATGCAGGTGTATTGCCATTTTTATAATGGAGGTCCAGTAGGAACAGTACAAAGGATAGCTAAATTACCAATTAATTAATATAATTTTTGTTAGCTAGCTCACAGTTCCAATACACTGAGGTTAAACCCTAGCCTCAACATTGTTGTAGAAATCAGTATCCTTGATATTTGTGTGGATTTTCATATTCATAATTGGGTTTTCTACCCACAATCCAAAGGCATGCACGTTAGACTGACTGATAACTTTAAACTGATCCTAAATGGGCAAGTGCAGCTATGAGTGAATATGGTGTGAAATGGACTGCCACCAAGCAATGGTTGGTATCTGCCTTATACCAGCTTGGAAATTTTCAGTTTAATATAATTGGTTTAGGAAGGTTTAGCAGTGTAGATAGTAAATGACTAACAGTTTAGCAATGTTTTAGTATTCTTATTTTATTGAGGACAACATCAGTCCTGCAAGCATGTCCTCCAACTTGCAGAAAAATCTTGGGGGTTGGCAGCAGGACTGGCATTCCAGCCACTGTAAAAAACCTTACACTGTTCCATCCCATTTGAGCTACTGTGGTGCTGAGGTGTCACCTATTGCATGTCTGCGCTCAAGTCCTGATTTGGGACCTTTAGGTGATTTGTCATGTGGTGAGTGTGGCTCCGTGCTGAATCAGTGCATACTCCCAACCTCCCTCTCTCCTCTCCTCTCCTTATGACAAGATTGATGAATGTCTGCCAGATTATAGGTAATTTTTTTTTCTTTTTTTTGTAATTTTAATTATAATAGTACATCCTTTACTCATAGCCTTATGGATGGTGTGCATGTACTTTGAAGGCATTGTTCAAAAGTAAGGTCTCAACAAGGATATATTTTTCACAGCCTTAAGTTAATAGAAATGTATGCCTTTTTCAGCTATCAGAAAATGTGTATTTTATCTAGAGCTGCTTTTCAGTTATTATCTGAAAATTTAATTAAAATATTCAGTTCTGATTGCTGTGGCTGAAGGCCTGTTGTCTTGCATATAGCAGCAATATTTAGTGATATTACTTGTTCATTTGTTCCAGCCATAAAGTAAGATAGCACATGGTGAAGAAAGATTAAGAAATGTACAAGTTTCTTTCAACAAAACCACTCAATTGCATGTAGCAGAATAAAATGTTGCAAAGAAGGGTTACTTTAAAGGTACAGTAGTTTTAAAAATGCAATATATTATTAGTGTACAGTTTACTAAAAGTCTCCATACTGAGCACCTTTTATATATTAAATATTGTGAACTTTATAGTTGGTAGAAATGACAATAAAATCTTATTTTTCAAGTGTTTCCTGCAGTGCCACCATATCCTAAGTTAGTGCTAAAGGAGATTTTCACTTTTGGGACAACATTTAATAAAAAATAGAGCATGCAGCAACAAGTATAAGAAAGGCTTACTACAGTCTATCTTTTCTGTGGATAACCCAGCTGGTGTAACTTCATTAGAATTTGATTTCTGTCCAGATCTGATAGTATATACAGTATATTCTCAACTTAATAGTACAATTGAATGGTAGGTAAAGTCATGTGCCCCATTTCACATCTCTGAAGATTTGTTCTGTAGTTTGTGAACTGTTTGGTTTCCAAATAAATTAAATATAATTTAGTAAAGTAACTGACAGACATGTGAGCACTGTTAATAGTCATGCCTGTAATTTTTTTTTAAATTTCAGTTATACTAAAGTAATAAATGTTCTGCAATTTTAAACCTAATTGGAAGATAGTGTCAAGACTTTAGAGCTTAGGTGTATTTACATTATTATACTTCTAAGTTTCATTTACAATCGTTATGGCACTGGAAAGTGGAGAATGAATGATCTGAACAGCCTTTGAGTAAAGAATTGCAGCATTTAGTTATATATGATATGAACAAAGTAATCTTTGTATTTTACAAAATGAATGCCTTCTCCAATTATCCAGTACAGAGTTTGAGAAGAAATAATCATTCATGTTAATGTGGACATTTTCCATTGACTTGTTATGTGTGTCTAGAATTGCTCATGTCTGTTGGATTACATTTCTATTTATAGCCCAAATAATTAATTATTTGAAGGATTTTTGTACTGTTTGCATACAAAGCAGAATGTCATCAGTCACCCAATACTTTTCAGGACATGCCTAACACTTTGTTTCAGAACTGTGATAAAACAGAATCTTCAGTTCCAGATGCTGGAAAAAATACTGTGATAAATACATGAAGTGTGGATTTTGGTTTATTGGAGATGACCTGTCCAAAACCCCAGTGTGTAGTGTGTGGGGAAGTATTACATAATGATAGCTTGGAACCCTCTTTACTGTTGAAGCATTTACAAACAAAACCCACTAACTATAAAAATAAGGAATGTGTTTTTTGCAGTGCCTATTGAAACATCAAACAATGTGCTTGACATTGTACTTGTTATCAGCTAACATATATAATGAAAATATGGTCGACGCCTTGTACCATATTAGTTATTGTATTGCTAAATGCTGTAAAAATCTTACTGTAGCAGAGAATTACATTTTTTTGTATAAAATATGCCATGCTGTATATGCCAGGAAGAATTCAAGATATGTCTATTAATGACATGGTGATAATAAAAGGTAGAATAAAAAATAGAAACTGTCTTGACATTCAGATTGATGATAGCACAGATGTTCCTAATTTTGCTGTTTGCTTGTTATTGCAGGGTATTTGAAAGGCAATGAAGTTGAAGAAAGCCGTTTACTTTCCTATCCTCTGTCAGAGCACACAAAAGGTGAGGATATGTTTAATGCTACTGAGTGTTACTTTAAAGAAAAGGGCATTCGTTGTTCTAATTGTTGTTGGTTAAGCACTGATAGAGGCAAGTCTATGTTAGGTTTTATTCCAGTCTTCATGCTTATGTAAGCCTGCAGTATAACCTGGGACTACTGCTGCATCCAGAGGCAAAGCCTTACATATAAGTACCTTCCTGGTGAATTAAGCATTATACTTGATGAAGCTATGAAAGTAGGTAATTTCAGAGCATTGTGTGAAGAAACGATGAAACTTCATTCTACCCTGCTTCTTCAAAGGGAAGAAAGGTACTGTAGCTCTCTCATGGCAAAGTTTTTATCCAGTTGTTTGAACTTAGAGATGAGGTCCAGTTTTTTTTTTTTTTTAAGATGATCCTTTCCTACTTTCAAGTTATATAACTGTGAATGTTTTCATAGTTTTGCAGACTTATTAGATATTTTCTTACAAACAGACAAACTAAATCTGACACTTCAGAATAGCTTGACAATAATCTTCAATGTTCCAGACAAAATCAAATTTATGATTAAAAAAATACATTTTTAGAGGTCACATATTGAAAAATGTTAGTCTGAAGTATTTGAAACTCAGCATAATATAACTTTCCAAGGAAATCAGTGAGAAAACAACTGAATATTTGAAAAGACCAAAGTCATCTTTTGAGAAGTAGTTCCTAAAACACAGAGAAAAGAACAATGGATTGCAAAACCCTATGAAGAAAAATATTTCCAAGAAGCCAGATTATCAATCAATGAAAAAGAGAAGTTTGTCAAACTTTCAAATGACACTTCCTTAAGAGTTGAACTCAAAGGAAAATTCCTTATTAACTTTTGGGTAGACATCAGCAGAGAATATGCTCAAAGCTCATAAGTATCTATTGCCATATAAATATGGAGCTGATGAAGAAAGCTTTCTTTTCTTATACCTTTATAATAATAAATTTCATTGTAAACTGAACACACGTCCAGATTTCAGACTATGCCTTACATCACTTTAACCTGATTTCAATACACTATGTACCTCAAAACAAGCTGAAGGACTGCACTGAACATTTGTGTGTGCTGTATAAATAATTATTTCAATTTCAAAATATAACAACGTTTTTATAATTATTAATACATTTACTAATAAATTGAATGACTTAATTTTTATTGTAACTTTTTAAAATGTAAATATATATGCACTTTTCACGTTATTATTACATTGTTTTTTAATCCCTTAATTGGCTTATTTATGTCCAGTTACAATGTTTAAATTTTAAAAATCTGCAACTATATGAATGAAAATGGACTGCCAAAGAGTACAGAAGAGAAAAAACATTGCGAACCATTGGCTCAGAATTACATAATTGTGCACTCAGTTAATGTAGAGTTTTCATTAAATTTCTGAATATTCAGCACTACTTTCATAACAAATAGACATGCAGAATAAATTATAAGTACTTTTCTGTTGTATATTTTGTTGTTATGACTGGTGAAAACTTTCTTAAAAAGTGGTTCTCAGATAATTAAAGGTAAATAAAGATGAGTGACATAATCTGTAAGCATATTTTGTTTTTCTTTTAATTGATAACAAAATTATTGTCAGACAAGTCACTCAATTGTTTTTTGCTAACGCTAAAGACTTTTGGTGAAATCTTCTATTTTTTACACAAAACTAATAAATGCGAGGGATTATCTTTTACAGTATGGCTGCAAATATGTCTTGATTGTATGTGCAACACCTGCCTAGCTACCACATAGTCTTATAGGACAAACAGAATGTACAGTAGTAATTTCCTCATTTAATGGTTCTTCCATTTTGTAGATATTAGCTGCTGCATTTAAAATTAGACTATATTGCAATAAAAGATTCACTACAGTTTTTGTAGCCAGTTTGATGACAAGTGGATAACTAGTATGGTCACTGGCTACATCTTTTCAAAATGTATTTGCCCAAAGTATTGTAAGTCACAAAGCCAAGATTTCTATATCAGCTATTACATTTTGTGTATGTTTGGGAATTACAACATTTAATGTTTATTATTGTCATTTTTGAAATTTTCATCTCCCACTGAGGAACAATTTTGAACAAATTTTTTGTTGACTTCAATTTTTAAGCTTATTTACACTAAAATAGGTATGCTGATTCTGAAAGTGCAGTTAATTTTCTTCTGTCATGTCAGGTTTTTTTTCTACCGCTTATATTAGTGCGATTACTGTAGCATGGATTTGTATAGGCTACTCATTTACACGCAAGACAGTGTGGTCAGAGGTTGTGCGCTGTTGTACGTAGTGAATAAGCAAAATCTATTTTTCTACTTACACACGTATTTCCTTTCTTTCAGATCATGTCTGGCTCTGCTGTTTCTCGTCGTAAGTGCCTAAACAACCCTGATTCTTTTTGTTATATCTGTGGCAGTTTCACCATTCCCAGTCAAAGGGCGAACATCAGCACATTTGTAGAGCAAACCTAAGTTAAACTTAGTGATCAAGATAAGTCTTGGACCTTTCATAAGGTGTGCAAACAGTGTGTTGAGGGTGTGGACACTTTTTCTATGGTGTCGTTTCTTGTGACTGAAGACAGAGAGATATAATTAAAGTTAGTAAAAGTCTTTTATTCACACAAGGCAAAGGTTAAATGACAGAGAAGCACAGTAGCTAGGACACCTGCCCTTCGTCTGGATCGAGGGGTAGGTGTTCCAAAATTTTTATAGGGTTTTTTGTCTTATGACTTTAGCTACACAAGTATTTCAAAATATTAGCCTGAATCAGCATTACCAAACCCAAGGGTTGAGTACATTTGTTGGTCCCTTAGTTTTTGATGGGTCCACCCTTGTGGTTTTTTGTGTAGTAACCTTAAAAACAAGAAGTAGCACTTAGCACGCATACTTTGCACGCAGGGTCTATATGACCCTTTGTCATGTACGCCATGGGCAAGCAGAGTTTGCATGGCCCTTGTCACGTACACCAGATTGATCAAGCTCTTTTGTATTTTTCCACATTCCCCCCTTTTTGAACAATCTGGGCGTGATAAGGGATGAGGGAATTTAGACGGCGGAGGTAAGGAGTGGGGAAGGAGGAGGAGAGGGGGGATGAGGAAACTGAAGAAGCAATTTGAAGTATACGTTCCTCATGTAACATATAGGCCTTGGCCATGGAGGCGGTGAAGTACTTAGATAACTAGCTGTACAGGGGCACAAGTGCCAGACCAATTGGAAGGCAAGATATCAAATAGTCTTGACCTACGGCACATCCACCAAATATCAGATCTAGGGGTAGTTTGGGAAAGTAGGAATAGTGAAAGAGTGGAATTAAAAGAGGAGGAGTTGACATGGAAAGTTTGGGAGCAGAAGGAAGAAGGTAATTCTCCTACCCAAGCAGTTCCATTTGATTTAAAACATGTGTAATTGCCTTCGTGGGACTGAAACATGGGGGTAGTCATATGACGGGTGGGGGGAAAAAGAAAAGATAGAGTAGTACAATTAGAATTAGTGGGGGTTTTGGGGGCAGTAAATAAGTAGAGAAGGCAAGGTAACCCAGTGGGGTCAGAAATGTTGGATAGTGGGAAAGGGACTGTAGCTAAATGAGAGCGTGCAGCTGCGCAAGCGTAGCAATGGGAACGGTTAACCTGTTTTGCTGAATAGAGAACCCACTGCAACCATCTATTCTGGTGGCATGCCCCTTAATTATAGAAAATCGAGTTTTTAACCCATGTTTCAGAGATTGTGGGGGGTTGTAACCCCAATCATCAGATCCTGTATTGGCAAAGACCCAATACCAATTGGGGCAAGGGCCTTCCCACACATCATGCCTGACTGGAGTAATACACACATACTTGTCCGGCCATGTCCATTGTTCCTGCCGATCAGTTCCACAGTTTACTATTGAGCAGAAATCAACTTGAACTGAAGTGGTGGTACCCAGTGAGAAAGTGAGGGTTACCATTCCCAGAATTCCAGGAAGGAATAGGCAGACACAGATTAAGTGGAGGAGTGCCATTTCTTGCAATGTGACACGTGAATCCAGGCAGGCAGTCCTTCAACCTTCACGGCATGAGGTGTGGACAGAAGAACTTGGAATGGTCCTCTCCACCTAGGCTGATGCCAGTGTTTCCTGCGAGTGTCTCGAACCAGGATCCAGGTACCCAAGGGAATTGGTGAATCCTTAGAAGGTGGGCTGGTCCTCCAGGCCTGATTAACCTGCTGGTGGACTTCCTTCAACGAGGTTCGGAGACCTGCAAGACTAGAGAGAAGATCATTGTCCACAGTATGCAAACTCACATTACCTACAACCATGCCAACGGGCATGGGACGTCCGGTCAGAATTTCAAACGGCAATAGTCCCAATTGTCGGTGTGTCCATCCTCTCAATCCCATTAAAGCCAAGGGTAGTGCATCCGGCCATGATAAATTAGTTTGTTCACAAATTTTTGCAAGCTTAGCTTTTAAGGTGCCATTGCATCGTTCTACGATGCCTCCACTCTGGGGGTGGTATTTGCAATAATGGTGCACATTTATCTGAAGCCAAGTTGTCAATTCATTTATAACAGAGTTCACAAAATGAGTGCCATTATCAGTTTGCAATTTCTGGGGTATGCCCCACCTAGGAATGATTTCTTTGATTAAAGCTTTTGCTACAGTTTTAGCGTCATTGTGTTTGGAAGGGAAAGCTTCTACCCATCGGGAGAACACATCAACAATTACTAGACAATAACGGTAACCTTTAGACGGTGTTAGTTCAATGAAATCCATTTGGAGATGTTCAAACGGACCCATTGGGTTAGGTGTAACGGCGGGACTTACCTGGGTGCCCTTTCCTACATTAAACTTCTGACATAATGCACAGTGTCTGCAAAAGTGCTCTGCATATGTAGAGAAACCTACAGCTTCCCAATGTTTTTCAACATCTTGAACCATGGCATCTCTACCTGCGTGATCGAGGCCATGGGCGATTTTTGCCATTCCTGGGAAAGAGGCTTTTGGGAGAAAAGGTTTGTTAGTGTGTTTATGAGTCCAGACTCCATCAGAGAGGGACCCTTCTTTGGACCATTTTCTTTTTTCAATGTCCGTGGCTGCACTCTGTAAAGAAATAATTTGATTATCAGGGTCCTGGTCATTTCTCTATTGGAATAAAGAAATTAGTGTGTTATTATATGCAGCCTTTTTAGCAAAGTGGTCAGCTAATTCATTTCCTTTGCTAACAGGATCCTGTTTTCCTGTGTGCGCTTGAAATTTAACAATCGCTAGCTTCGATGGTTTGGTTATGGCTTCTAAAAGAGATTCGATCAATTTCTGATGTTGAATGGGTTTGCCAGTACTGGTCTTAAATCCCCTTAGTTTCCATAGTGTTCCATGATCATGGCAGACTCCAAAAGCATACCTGGAATCCGTATAAATTGTTATGATCTTTCCTTCGGACAGCTGACACGCTCGAGTGAGTGCTATGAGTTCAGCTGCTTGTGCACTTAAGCTTGATGAAATTCGATTTGCTTCCAGCAGGCGGTCCCCTTGGACCACTGCGTAACTGGTCGAGGGTGCTCCGTTTTCTAACCTTAAAGAGCATCCATCCACAAAAATTATTTCTCCAATTTCTAAGGGTGTTTCCTGCAGGTCTACTCTAGGTTTTACAACCTTTGCTATTTCATCATGACAATTATGTGGCTCACCTTCATTTTCGGTTGGAAGGAGGGTGGCAGGATTTAAAGTAGAGCATCTTTCTATTGTAACATTTGACAAAGTACAGAGTACATTCTGATAATGTATTGCCCTAGCAGTGGTGAGATGCGAGGTTTTAGCCTGTATTAATATGGAATGTACAACATGAGGTACTTGTACTGTAAGGGGGCTCATGAGAACTACATCCGTGCTTGCTAATACAGCTTCTGTTGTTGCAGCCACAGCACGCAGGCATGGAGGAAGCGCTGCGGCTACTGGATCCGGTTTTTTAGAAAAATAAGCCACGGTCTCTGTTTATCCCCATGCAGCTGCGTTAATACTGCATTCATGAATCCCTGCTTTTCGTCCACGAACAAAGTGAATGGACGAGAATGATCAGGTAAACCAAGCGCAGGCGCAGAAAGAAGAGCAGCTTTTAAGTCACGGAGAGCCTTCTCAGCCTGTTCATTCCATTGGACCTGGCCCGAAAGAGTAACGCCAGGAGTATTAGCCAATTGTTGCAACGGCTGTGCTCTTTCAGTAAAATTTAAAACCCACTGTCTGCAGTAGCCTAGAATGCCCAATACAGACATGACCTGCTGTTTTGTGACAGGTCTGGGAAGATTTTTAATGGTGTTAATGCGATCGCTAGAGAGAGCTCTTGTTCCACAAGTGATGTCATGACCTAGGTACTTTACAGTTGTTTGAATTAACTGCAGCTTAGCTTTAGAAACTTTATGGCCATTGTCCCCCAGAAACAATAACTTCTGGGTATCTCGTGCACAGTCCTCTTCAGTATTGCTACATAGCATAATATCATCTACATACTGTATTAATATACTACCTCTGTCTGGCCAAAAGCCTTCTAAATTTTGAGCAAGGGCTTGTCCATATACACAAGGGGCTTCAGTGTATCCCTGAGGCATGACGGTCCATGTCCAGCGGCGGTTTTGAAAAGTAAAAGCAAACCAAAATTGAGAATCAGGGTGTACAGGGATGGAAAAGAAAGCATTGGCTAAATCAATCACTAAAAAATAACGAGCAGAGGGAGGGATTGTAGAAAGAATAGTGGAAGGATTAGGGACGATAGGAGCCCTAGGGAAGATGGCAGAATTGACTTGTCGCAAGTCTTGTACGAAACGCCATGAACCGTCAGCCTTTTTTACAGGTAAAATAGGGGAATTAACTGGAGAGTATTTAATTGGAATAATGGCACCGCGTTTTACGAGATCAGAATGTACGGCGGAAATGCCAGCCTCTGCTTCGGGAGACAGAGGATACTGGGCACGGTGCGGGCGGAAGGAGGATTTCGGGTAGATCACCAGAGGCTCACAATGGGCTATCCTTCCATAATCATTCTTTCCCTGTGACCACAGTGAATCAGGGAGCATAGATGGCCAAGAAGGGGAAGTGGTTTGCAATGAAAAAGCAAAAGAGGAAGGACGGCACAAAGCACGATTTACTAAAAAATCAGTTTGAAGCACAACTTTAGTTATCAAATGGTCTGAAGTATCAAAAATACCTGGAGCAACAGGTAACCAGTCTGTTCTATTAAGACATTGTTCTACCCATGGTCCTATTTCCACCCATTTAACAGTGCGTGATTTGGCTAAGGAAATATGAGGCACTGAGCTGCCTATATAGAAAATATTCTGTGAGCATGTGAGATGGACAGACGCAGCTGCCTTTGTGGATGAAATAAAAAATACAGGGGATGTGAAGGGTTTCGGGGCAAGTACCTGAAGTAAGGAAAGATTCTAGCCAGGGGGTGTCTACTTCTGTAGGAAAATATTGGGAAGTGCAATGTAGGGTGTCAGGGACTTGGAGATGGGGAAACAAGCAGGAGGGGAAGGAGTGTAGGGCTTTAAGAAGGATGGTGAGAGGGCTGTGAGGGGGGAGATTTGGCACAGGAGCTTTGGGGCTGAACAGAAAAATCCTTGTTCAGTCATAGAAAATAGAGAGAGAAAGTTTTGTCATGAGATCCCTTCCTAAAAGATTAACTGGACAGAGCTGTTTTAAAAGAAATCGGTGTGTTAAAGTGGAACCACTGGAATGCAGCTGAACTCGAAGAGGCTTTGAAACCAGTAAAACATGTGGTTGTCCGGAAGCAGTAAGCACAGTAACAGTCTCGTTCGAGGCAGGAACCTCCTTCAGCAAAAGGGTTGAGAGCGTGGCTCCTGTGTCCACGAGGAAAACAGTTTCAGTGCCATTCACCATTAAAGTCAATAATGGATCAGTCTCTGAATTATGGGTGAGCAAAGGCAGTTGAAGAGGAGAGCTGGGGGTCGCTGCGGATTCCTATGTCCATGAAATATCAAATTCTCAGGTGGTGGAGGAGGGGGTGGACACTTGTGAGGGCAATTGCGGTGGAAGTGTCCCATTTCACCACACCCGAAACAAGCATAAGGTGTAGCGTTTGGATCTGGACGGGGAGGCAACTGAGTGGGTGATCCACTTGGATTAGGTAACATATATCCGCGACCTCGTCCCCGTCCACGCCCTTGTCCCCGGAAAAATCCTCCACGTCCATGACTTCTGCCGGGAGTGGCCCCACCAGTGTAATAGTTCATTTGTGCTGCAATCAGCTTTTGTCTGGGTGTCTGACTGTTTCTGCTTTCTCTGTCGTTCAGCATGCGCTGCGTGACGTTTTACTTCCTCAAATACGGCAGCCTCCCATCCAATACAGGAAGTGCGGACCTTGTTTTGAATGTCACTTCGCAGACCAGACACGAAAAGGGGAACTGCAGCTTTACTGCAATCGTCTGGATTGTCTAAGCCAGAGTGATCTGTCATTAAATCTTGAACGCGGTGTGTCCATTCGTCTACTGTCTCGTCTTTCTTTTTCTGTTTGGCAGCCGAGATAAGAGACCAGTCTGTGCCTTTCTTATACTTGTCCTTAATATTATTTTAACACGTTCCCATTGTGTAATAAAGGGACCTTTATTTCGGCCCTGAGGCAACGCCTCGTTCCACTGCCACGGGTTTCCGTTATGTTGTCCATGATTTACAGTTGCCCATGTGGTGAGAAGCTTTCTCCGCAGCACCTGAGTCCATTCTGCGGCATCATACAGCTGCTGCAATTGTTCTATGAAATTTTTTTTTTTTTTTTTTTTTAACCCACCGATGACTTTGGGATCAGGCAATTCGGACACAACGTCCTTCAGCTCTTGAATGTCCCAGTTACGATGTATCATTACAGTAGTGGGGTTATTGGCTCCTGCAGGTTGCGTTGAATCATGTTGAGGGGTTTTGGGATCTCAATCAGGGAGCATTCGAATAAGGGGCCTGGGGGTTTGGGGGACTTTAAGGGGGATTGAAAGGTGGTGTTTTGATTAGGGGGCTGATGGAATGGGGTTTGACTTCTAGCGCGTTGTGAAATGGAGGTTCTAGGATAATGATATTCTTCAAAGAAACCAGACCCCGAGGGATCATCTTTTAATTCTGGTGCGGTGGGCGCTGGAGGTGGCGGAGGAGAAGGTGGGGGCTGTGGATATGGATAGTGTAGGAAAGGTGGGGGAGCAAGATATAACAGGTCTTTTTTCTCGCTCTTCTTCCGCTTCTCATTCGACTGTGGTCCCGAATCTGCTTGCACTTTCTGTAATGCTATAAATAACTATTCTTTTTCCTTTCTAGTTTTAACTTTCCGCGGCCAATAATTCATTTCTGTACTGCCTTATAATAAATACAGGCTTTAATAACCAACTCCCATCTGTCATACATAACACGGACCTTTGTTACAACATCCTCGTATATTTCTACATAATATTTTTCTAATTTCCTGTTTCTCACTCATCTACCCCCACTGTGCTTATTCCATGTCCTACATGCCCTTTTTTTTTTTTTTTTTTTTTTTTTTAATCTAACCCTGTTTTCTTTTCAATGAGCTTTCTAGGTGACCCATTTTTACGTGGCATCTGCTAATCCCCCGAAAATAATCCTTCCAACATAAATGATTTCGAGCCCCCAAAGCGTCGACTAGCAGGCTTACTGTTATAAGTTCCCATTATGTCCCCTTATTCTTCCTGAGTCCTGTATTAATTTTCCAACTATATACTGATTCGTCTAATCCCTTGTACGTATGAATTAGCGAGGTATTAAGTGTGCCACTCACTGTTCCCCCACTCTTCCCTTCTTTAGTCTCAAGGGGAGACACCTAGCTATCGGTCCTGTCCCAGTTCCCAGGAGAACACGGTATTTCCTTATTTGTATGTAGATTTATTTATTCCGTCCTAACAGTAAACCTGCAAGATCTGTGCTCATTTCTATTTATATTTCCATCCACCCCACTACACGTCCCGTTAGCCTGTCCGCTCACATCCCCGGATTCCAGCTCAGGTGACTTCGTGTCCGATTCGGTTCAGCAGAATACTACATCAATACATCCAGCCGAGTCTAGGATATGGGTGAGACCAGTATCCCTTCGTCAGACCTTTCGTATGCGTCAAACTGCTTGGGTCAAGTCTCCATCACCTTAAGCAACCCGTTGAGATATGAGTATGACTAGACGGCCAACAGGAAACTCGCCCTCCCAGGCGGTTGGAAATCCCCAAAACTTACCCCAGCCTGGAAGTGTTTAAACTCTGTCTGGAAATCCGTTCAGTCACCGTGGATGTAGCCAAAGAGGAGACCGGAGGCTCCTCACACAGGAGCCCTCTCAGGACAGGGCAGTCCTAAGTTTTGCCGGAGCTGCTTACTCTGCTGCCAGAGCTCAGATTGACGGCAGTCCGCTGGTAAGACGGATCACTGAGGTGGTCCCGCTCGAGGAGTCAGCCGGTCGTCTCCTGCCCCACGTCCGGGCGCCAGAAAACTGTGGACACTTTTTCTATGGCGTCGTTTCTCGTGACTGAAGCCAGAGAGATATAATTAAAGTTAGTAAAAATCTTTTATTCACACCAGGCAAAGGTTAAATGACAGAGAAGCACAGTAGCTAGGACACCTGCCCTTCGTCTGCCCCGAGGGGTAGGTGTTCCAAAATTTTTATAGGGTTTTTTGTCTTATGACTTTAGTTACACAAGTATTTCAAAATATTAGCCTGAATCAGCATTACCAAACCCAAGGGTTGAGTACATTTGTTGGTCCCTTAGTTTTTGATGGGTCCACCCTTGTGGTTTTTTGTGTAGTAACCTTAAAAACAAGAAGTAGCACTTAGCACGCATACTTTGCACGCAGGGTCTACATGACCCTTTGTCACATACGCCATGGGCAAGCAGAGTTTGCATGGCCCTTGTCACGTACACCAGATTGATCAAGCTCTTTTGTATTTTTCCACAAGGGTTTACGGATGTGGAC
This sequence comes from Erpetoichthys calabaricus, assembly GCF_900747795.2. NCBI lineage: Eukaryota > Metazoa > Chordata > Cladistia > Polypteriformes > Polypteridae > Erpetoichthys > Erpetoichthys calabaricus. Next base: position 99,896,328 of record NC_041402.2, on the reverse strand, counting down.
AAAGGGAACACGTGATAAGATGCCATTTGGTATACCTATGGTTTGGCTAGAGCCAAGAGATCATTTCAGTGACTGTTACTTTTGTATAGTGAAAACGTCAGGATATAACAAGAAAAATAAATGTAACATAGAGTATCCTAGTCTACCATCGGCTATACGCCCAGTGGCTCATTCAGATGAAATCCCAGTGCCGGTTTTCGTTACACTACCCTCTCTTGAAGAACATGATTATGGTGATGAACTAGGTGACAAAAATGATGAAGAGTTTGAAATTGAAGAGGACTCTGTTCGTAAGGGATTTGATCAGCATGAGTTGAGTAACTTGGCATGTGATTTGGGACTATTAAAGGCTTCAGAACTCCTAGCATCAAGACTGCGTGAGAAAAACTTACTCGAAAAAGGAATGAAGGTATTATACTTTCGAACCAGAGAAATTGCATTTCTGCAGTACTTTAGAACTGACAGTGGCTTTGTGTATTGCCATAACATACCTGGTTTAATGGAGGAATTGGGAATTCCAATCTATAACTCAACTGAATGGCAACTATTCATCGATAGCTCAAAGCGGAGCTTAAAGTGTGTCCTCCTTCACAATGGCAGTATATTTGGGTCAGTCCCAATTGGCCAATCAGTTTCTCTTTGTGAAGAATATGCAGACATAAAGAGAGTCATTGAGTTGTTGCAATATCACCAACACAATTGGGTCATCTGTGTTGACCTTAAAATGGTATGCTTCCTTCTTGGTCAGCAACACGGATACACCAAGTATCCCTGTCATCTGTGCATGTGGGACAGCAGAGCTCCTGAGAGGCATTGGGTGGAGTCTGATTAAGAAGTTCATTAAAGCTTTGCCAACTGAAGGAGACTGTTTCAAGTACCTCATTTTGGCATTTCCTAGCCTGTCGTTTGAAAAAATAAAGGCCGGTGTGTTTGATGGTCCACAGATTCGGCAGCTCATCAAAGATGAACATTTCATCAGGACAATGTCAGAAGTCGAAAAGAATGCTTGGTTATCATTCAAAGCCATTGTCAAGGACTTTCTTGGAAACACACGAGCAAATAATTACACAGAAATTGTCCATAAACTCTTGGAGAGCATGTACATATGATGGCTGACTATTGTTGGAGCATCCGGCGGGATTGTCCTAACACTGAACACTCCAGGAAAAGCTATAAGCATAAATTTTTACCTTAACTGCTTACCCGATTAATTTTCAAATGTTTTACTGTAAAGAAAATGTTATAGAGTAACAATAAATCCTTTGTATGAACAAAAGAAATTTAAATAAACAGTACATTCAAGTTATTATTTCATTAATTTTTCATTGTATGTAACATTTGTATGTTTTTAGACAAAAATGGAAGGTACCTTGTATCGTAAAAGCTGGATGTGATAGCAAAAAACTGGGGTCATTTCTGGATTCACCACCCAAAAATTAGTAAAAAAACAAGTGTAAGATCTAACTCAACAAAAAATGCGTTCCGGAACTTTTACTCACTGTGATATATCTATTATGTTTTGAGTTTTCTAAGCGCTCCAAGACGTGTTTTTGTACAAAAACTAGTGAACTGTGTGATTAAATTACTCTTGCACAAAACAGTTAATAAGCCACATCCTTTTCAAAAACTCTTTCTGCAACCCATTCCCCAGGTTACATGCAAGGTCAGCAAGTAGTTATGGATCAGATCAGTATTGGTGAAGATATTGGTTAGATAGCTCCTTGGTCATCTGCAGAATAAACCAAAATGCCAACTAAATTTTAAATGCATCAAGTCCTAACAAACTTAAACTACTTTGAATATAATATATTCAGCCTGACGTTTTTTATAAAAAGAAATGAAAGAAGTTATAAAAACCTATGCAATCTTTAACTGAACAAATTCAGATTAGCTCACATTAATCTATTATTAGTACTGCAAAAAAGATCATATTTCTATATGTTCCCATAAGTTTGTGCTTTTCAGGGGTTTACGTATTCTCTCATAGCTTTTATTTATTGTATGTATATTTAAAGTTAATTTAGTTAATTTTAGTTAATTTAGTTTAGTAGCACCCCAAATCATTATGAAAAAATAACATCTGTAACTAATTTTTCACAACGTAAGGAAAGACATATTTTCTTTTTGTAAACAATATTTAACAGATATAGAGTCTCTTGAGACATCACAGTTCCTGCCCTTTGTCATTCTCAAGTCAGTCAACAAAAAATTTCGAAACATTCAGCATGCCATCCCTAGATTAAAGGCAGGTGGGGTTTTCCTGTGACATTTTTCTATTGTTCACTTGAACATATGAGATATTTTTCTTCTTTTGGTACAGGACAGCATTAATTTGTGAACCTACAAGACTGGTAGAAGGGAACCCTTTTCCCATTGTAATGTTTAGCACAGTCTCAATAATTGTTTATTTGGAAACTCTTTGCTTAAACAAACACTCAGTGCAATACCCCAGTAAAGGCTGTTGCTTAATGAGTTAATTTCATAAAACTCTGATTTAAAAAGTTGAGTAATTCAATGGTAACACAATGGTCACATTTTATTCCTTCAGTAGCTAATGTCTAGGGTCTTGATACATGTTTTTCACAAGCATCCACTTTCTAAATTTGGACAAAACAGTTTCTTAAAATGCTAGATGTTCAATGGAACCTATGCCAGAGTGGCATTCATAATAATGAACAGAGATAAAATAAAACTCAACAGACATTAATCCTACAACCCTTATTGAAAATCCAAATATATTCATCATCGTTGGTGGCCTTTTCACCTCAGTACCTGCTAGAATAAAAATTACACTGTTCAATTATTAGACAACAAATGGCTCTAACCTAATAAAGAAGAGAAAAATGTTAAAAAAGGGAAACACAGAATGCGCTGAACACATGAAACTTAAGGATCACAAGAGATTGCGAATTTGTTTTTTTATGGGTAGACAAAACCTGAATAATAACAAACACATTTTCACATGGTGACATACAGTATGACTACATTGCCATGTGAAAAGCTCATGGTGCAATCAATGAAGTGGGCTTGGAAGTATGTAGTAGTTTCACTAATACCAGTAAAAACATGAACAATAAGTACATTGTCATTTACTTTAAATGCTGTTTTTGCTACACATAAGCAAGATAATTATTTGCTCCTCTTACTCCCCCCCCACCTCATTTACAGTTAACTGGAGATAAAAACGTGGCCAACAAATTTAGGAAATGTGCTGTTAAAAAAATCAGCAAGATCAACATTTGCTCAAATCTATACATATTAATAAAAGGCAAAGCCCTCACTGATTCACTGACTCACTGACTGACTGACTGACTGATTGACTGACTGACTGACTGACTCACTCATCACTAATTCTCGAACTTCCCGTGTAGGTGGAAGGCTGAAATTTGGCAGGCTCATTCCTTACAGCTTACTTACAAAAGTTAGGCAGGTTTCATTTCGAAATTCTACGCGTAATGGTCATAACTGGAACATACTTTTTGTCCATATACTGTAATGGAGGAGGCGGAGTCACGTATCGCGTCATCACGCCTCCTACGTAATCACGTGAACTAAAAACAAGGAAGAGATTTACAGCACGAGTCAAACGCGGGAACGAAGGTAAATGACGTTAATTTTTGACTGTCTTTTAATACTGTGTAAGCATACATATTAACACATGTGCAATTAAACGTGTGCATTTACGGGGTGATTTCTCAGGCTTAAAAGCTCGCCTTTTATCAAACGCGGGAACAAAGGTAACTGACGTTGTTCACTGTCTTTTAATACTGTGTAACCATACATATTAACACATGTGCAATTAAACGTGTGCATTTACGGGGTGATTTCTCAGGCTTAAAAGCTCGCCTTTTACTAAAAAGGTAAATGCAAAACTATTTTCAATCAGTTTATTGAAACGCTCCCGTTAAGGATTGCAATAACATATTCGCGAGATAAAAGAACGAAGTAGGGGGAAATGAAGGAAGAGCCGCAAACAGCGAAGAGCAAAAAATTAATTAAACAATTGAGAAGGGAGCGAGTGAAGCATACAAGCATGTTCATAAGGGAAACAAAGCATGGTGTAAAACGTAAGTTTAAATTAAGTTTATAGAAACGCTCCTGCTGCGGATTGCAATAACATATTCGCGAGATAAAAGTTTAATGAGAGGACACGAGGTATAAACGAACCACACGCCGTGGCGCAACATTAGGGGCAACAGTTTCAACCATTCTATGATCTGCTTCTTGCAACTGAAAGACGGCACATGGCGGATGTTAGCCGACTTGTTGACCACAACGTTAGGGGCTTCAACTCTGGCGCTGACGCCACATCTCAGTGCCAACAGTTTGCAGACTCTACTTAAAAGACCCGCCCTCCACACTGGACAGTTAAAAAGACCAATCAAACTAACGATGACATCAAGTATTACCCAATCAAAAGTAGGAAAGGAGGCATCTTCATAAAATGCGTGTGGGATGATTTGCATGAGACGCTGCTTTAAAAAAAATGATAAAAAAAATACGGGACAAATCCCGTCCCGTATTGATTCAAAACGGGACGCGCAATTTCATTCTCAAATGCGGCACGATTCCGTATTTTAAAGGACGGGTGGCAACCCTACAGTGCCAGGTAACCACCCATACAATCAGATTGTGATTCAGACTAGGAATGCAATGAATGTAATTACCCCGATCTACATACAAGGCGAAAGTCTTGCAACATTCAAAGATGATGGTTTGGGATAAGTACACCATACAACATAAAAGAGCTTATGAAGCCTTGAACCGAAAAAAGCAAGATCTCAGAGATCGTAAAAAAAAAAAATAGGAGGTAATGTCGTTTTACTCGCTGTAGATTTTAGTCAAACATTACCAGTTATTCCACGAGGGAGACCAGCAGATGAACTCAACGCGTGTTTAAAATCCATGCTTCTCCCACGCTCGGTTATATGTCGCGTGTTCTCGGGTAGGTGCACCAAAAAATGTATACATTTAAGCATGTAATGGTCAAACAAAAAATGAGGTATACCCGAAGGCACTGCAGTAGTACTTAATGTAACTTTACTTCTTAAATGTTAATGTTTTACTGTTTAATAATTTATACGCTTCTTATATGTTGTTCAAACTCTTTTATCAAAATACCAGTGACAGCGCAATGCACGATAACATGGAGTGAATACGCCATACGCATCCGCCCACGGCCGCCCTGGTGTGCGCAGATAGGAGTTGATTCTACAATAAAATAAAATAAAGATAAAAAGAGTAATACAATCATCACCCATAAAGCGGATAGTAGACGCGACGTACTATATGTGTACCAGATTTCAAGTCAATAGGTGAAACGGTTTGCGAGCTACAGGTGATTTAAAATCCTGGACAGACACACAAATTGCCACGGTAGCAAATTACAGAAGAAGATTTTACTGTTTAATAATTTATATTTATATGAAATGTGCTTCTTATATATTACTTCATATTCTCATATGATAATGATGTTAATGTTTATATTGATTTCTATGTTATTGAAACTGCATGTATGTGTGTATATGTATGTATATATATATATATATATATATATATATATACAGTGGAACCTCGAGATACGATCACCTCTATATACGAGAAATTCAAAATACGAGGTAAGTACGAGCGAACAATTCAGATCTAAATGCGAGCATTGGCTCGCGTAACGAGCCACGAGCCAGGCTGTGGGTATAGCTCGCGGCTTAGCGAGGGGGCGTGGTAGCAGTTGCGAGCCGCGATCTGCGGTGTCTGCGTTTCTCACTTAAGTGCACAGGTGGGAAACTGCCCACATCCATGATTGTTCCTGTGGCTGATGAGCTGCAGCTGCCATGTCCTCCCCGCATATATAGAGAACCGTGAGCCGGTTAAGGGGGAGAAGAAGTAAAAGAAAAGAGAGAGAGAGAGCGAGCGAGCGCGCGCGCGCGCAGGCAGGCAGGCAGGCAGGCAGCAGGAAGTCAGTGCGGGAGAGCGAGCGAGCGAGTGCAGGCTCATGTGTAGCTGAACAGTGAGCTGAACAGGCGAGCCAAACAGCTGAAGCAGGACGGTGTAGAGAAGGTCAGCTGCATTAAGAGTGTCTCGCCTGTTGCAGAGCCCGCAGGTGAGAGGCTAACAGAGAAGAAGCACCGGGGATTGTCATCTGTTTTATAAAGACTGCATCCTTTTGACGTTTTAACCTCGTGTTAAAGGATTGTTATTCTTGTGTATTTTAAACCTCCACTTCACAACTGTTTTAAGGATTATTTATTTAAAGATTTATTGAATGCTCTACTGCACTTTGGACACATGTTTTGATTCTTTTAATAATCAGTTATATTATTTACCAGTGTTATTTATTAAAGGTAGACTACAGTATATATAATTTATCAGTGTTATTTGTTAGGAAAATTGATTTTTATGTTAATATATTTGGGGTGCGGAACGATTAAGTGGATTTCAATTATTTTCAATGGGGAAGTTTGTTCTAGATACGAGAAATTCGCTATACAAGCTCAGTGCTGGAACGAATTAAACTCGTATCTAGAGGTTCCACTGTATATATATATATATATATATATATATATATATATATATATTTACTAGCAAAATACCCGCGCTTCGCAGTGGAGAAGTAGTGTGTTAAAGAGGTTATGAAAAAAAAACGAAACATTTTAAAAATAACGTAACATGATTGTCAATGTAATTGTGTTGTCACTGTTATAAGTGTTACTGTCTTTTATATATATATATTGTGATAAGTTGCCCGGACACAGACAGACGGACACCATATTCAAGTCCACCACACGTTTATTGTACATTATAAATACAATGTCCAAGTGCACAAACCCAGTGCCAAAGCACCAATCTCCCCAAAATCCAGGCTCTCACTCAGTCTCTGCCTGCTCGTCAGGCCGCCTCCTCTCTCCTGCCTCGCAACCTTGTCCACTCCTCACCCGACTCCAGTCCTTCTCTGCAGGGAGGCGGCCCCTTTTATAAGTGCCCGGATGGGCTCCAGGTGATCCCCGACACTCCCTAGACACTCCCTTGTGTGGCGGAAGTGCCGGCTGTGTTCCCGGAAGCCCTCCGGGTGTTCCCAAACTTCTTCCCCCCAATACTTCCTGGTGTGGCGGAAGTGTTGGGGTTCCGGGTCCTTCAGGCATGGGGGCGCCCCCTGGCGGAGACCACAGGCCCCTACAGGGTTGGGCTTCCAAGCCCTGCACCCGTGGCCCTCAAAGGAACCAGGGCGGCCGCCCCCTCGTGGTCCGGAGGAGGAATGAGCCCTCCTCCTGTCCTCCTGGGCGTCCCGGCTGGGCACCACCCCCAGCCGCGTGCCACAGTACCCCACCGCAAGCTGAGACCCCTGGGCCCAGCGGCCAATCCCGTGAGGGCAGGTTTTCCTCGGCGGGAAGCCGACACACTTCGTTCCAGGGCCCGGTCCTATAAAAAAGAAGACAGAACAAGGGGCGGAGACGCTGCCCTGACGCCGCCACTCGGCGTCTCTCTGACGTCTATACGGGTAACGCTCCCCCTTTTGACCGGCACCCCGGTGCTTGCCAGCTTGGCCCCCCTTTCGTGGCACCCTTGCCCCTCGTGGTGGGACACCGGACGGGAGCGCACGCGCGCCCGTCTCCTCAGCCTTCCGTGGGTTTACCCTCTGCAGCCGCAGAGGGTGGCCCTTCTCCAAACGTGAGCATCCTGCCTCACGTTTGCCCTTATCGGAGGAACCGGCATTCTTCCCTCGGCTCCCCCTTTTACTCTTGGACGCGGTGACGGACTGAGTCTCCTTATAGCGTAAAAAGAGACCCTGTCGCGTCTGCGTCCCTTTAACTCGCCTCGAGGCTGCGGCAGGCTTAGGAGGGAGGGCGCTAGGACCCAGGGCACTTAACAGCCCACGTCCTGCTAGTCCCCTCACTGATTCTCCCCTCACCAAGCACGCAGCACTCACCGCCACATCTCCTGTAGGAGATCCCCCTTTTGGACTCTGATCACAGGGATCACAGATCCTGTCGGTGGGACCTCCAACATGCTGTACGGGATCGATGAAACTTACCGGTCCCGCTGTACCTCTCCGGCCGAAGGTTTGCTCGCCGCGCCGTTTCGTCCGCTCTTCCAGCGCCTCCTCTGACGCGACTGGCTTCCCCTCCAGCATCTGCTCCCCAGCACGGAGGGCACCTAGCATTTGTGGATGCGACTCCACAGAACACTGATCAACCGCCAGCGCCTGTAGAGCCGCAGACATGGACGAAAGTACAGCCAGCAGTGAGCTTTCCTTATTGTCAGCTACAACTGCTGGCTGCTCTTTAAGGCTCTTTGAAGAATGCACGCACCCAGCTGCACATTCTCCCTTATCGGAGGAACTGGCTTCCTCAAGCCGCTTCCTCCATTTACTGTGGGACGCCGCCTCAGTTCGGATCTGCCCATTGTAAAAGGGCAGACCCAGCCCCGCAGGCGTCCGGAGCTTCACAGGGTCGGTCTCCCTTACCTTCCCCGCTGTGCCTCTCCGTCCAGGAGTTCCTGCAGCGCGCCGATCCCTTCCTGCCTGCGGCTCTCGATCCAACGCCACTGCCATCCCTCCTGAGTCCAGCGTCTCCGCCCGGAGGGCACATTGCTCGGCCGGCAGCGACAGCACGAGCTGGATCTCGCTCTGCAGCTCCTGCAGTATCGCTGCCAAAGAGGAAGAGACAGTCGGCGGTGTGCTTACCTTCCAGGCGGCGCCACTCGCCGGCTGCTCTCCGTGGGCTCTTTCCTGCAGCCCACTCGGGTTACTTGGAAGCACGGGACAGACATTCCCTGCTCTCGCCTCCGACCAATCGCTGGCGAGAGGACAGGACACGCTGTCCAATCCCGTGCCTGTTATGAGGAGGGACTCCTGGTCCGCCGCCATTTTGGCTCTACTGCCCCTGGTGCGGCGCCATTCTGGCTCTTGGAGTTGCAGCTCCATCCTGTCTGCAGCTCTCCCGACTGCAGCCTCCGCGCTGCCGACGGCCCGTGGACCGGCACGCCTCTGCCACAGACGCGGATCCGGGCATACCCTGCCGGTAACAAAAGAGGGAAGTCCTACCCCGCAGGGCAGACCGTTGTTACGCAGGGCACTCACCTCCCGGATCCCGTCATCCAGCCGTATCTGCTGCATACTGGCCTTTCCTTCAGCGATACCGTCCTGGCCGCCATTTCCGACAGCACGTCGGTCGGAGTCTGCTGCACTCCAGCCACGCCCGTTGGCGCTCCTCCGCACCCAGGGGTAAGAGCCGTTTTGCGGACTACTGGCAGTCCCAGGGGAGAATCGCTCCCGCGGAGTTGTGCATGCGTCGCTCCCGCGGCGCGTGTGGGGGTTCCGCTGCTGCGCCGGGCTGCTCACAGAACATTTTTTCTCTACAGGTTCCTGCCTTGAACCAGGCAGACCATCCTGCCGACTACGCCACTGTGATAAGTTGCCCGGACACAGACAGACGGACACCATATTCAAGTCCACCACACGTTTATTGTACATTATAAATACAATGTCCAAGTGCACAAACCCAGTGCCAAAGCACCAATCTCCCCAAAATCCAGGCTCTCACTCAGTCTCTGCCTGCTCGTCAGGCCGCCTCCTCTCTCCTGCCTCGCAACCTTGTCCACTCCTCACCCGACTCCAGTCCTTCTCTGCAGGGAGGCGGCCCCTTTTATAAGTGCCCGGATGGGCTCCAGGTGATCCCCGACACTCCCTAGACACTCCCTTGTGTGGCGGAAGTGCCGGCTGTGTTCCCGGAAGCCCTCCGGGTGTTCCCAAACTTCTTCCCCCCAATACTTCCTGGTGTGGCGGAAGTGTTGGGGTTCCGGGTCCTTAAAGGCATGGGGGCGCCCCCTGGCGGAGACCACGGGCCCCTACAGGGTTGGGCTTCCAAGCCCTGCACCCGTGGCCCTCAAAGGAACCAGGGCGGCCGCCCCCTCGTGGTCCGGAGGAGGAATGAGCCCTCCTCCTGTCCTCCTGGGCGTCCCGGCTGGGCACCACCCCCAGCCGCGTGCCACAATATATATATATATATATATATATATATATATATATATATATATATATATATATATTATATATATAATATACACACACACATAAACATTTATATACATATACATATATATACATATCTACATATACACATATCTACATATATATACACACATACATAAACACACACATAAGACTTATTGACTGAAACGGGCTTTCACGAAAAAAGTTAGGGCTTTGCTACAGGATACACCCTCCACAAGTTAACCAAGTAAAAATAAAATATATATTTCTGTTTTATTTAAACCTTTTAAGTTCGTATGCATAGCCCCATTTGGCTGTTTATTTTTTTTTTTTCTTTCTTCAGTAATATTTAATCTCCTTAAAGAAAAAGAACATATCCATTTTACTTTTTTTGTATCTCTGTAGTAATATTTTAGTGTAAAAGAATAACCAGTATTTAAACCTTTTATGTTACTTTATACATTTATTTTACACAATGTTGAAAAATTAATAAGAAAGCTACATATTTTGGCAGCTGCTGCTTTCATTTTCAATGAAATGAAAAAAGCTCTCCAAGAGAAAACGTCAATGAAGAAGAAACAGTTTGCACTATCTAAAAATCAGAAACCCTCATTTATAAAAGTTTGCTGCAGATGACTTAACTGAAAATAAATGAATAGTTCTTATGTGTATAATACATATTTATCTATTTTACTTATGCCTTTATTCCACCAACTTACAACATCTGAGGTACAATTTGTTACATTACTTTTGTTTTTTGCAGCACAGGCAGGTGAAGTGACTTCCTCAGGGTCACACAGTGGTGTCAGTACCACGATTTGAACTGACAAGCTCCGGGTTTGCTGAAATATTACTGAAGAAAGAAAAAAAACGACAACGGGCAAATGGGGCTATGCATACAAATGTCCATCCGTCCATTATCCAACCTGCCATATCCTAAATACAGGAGCCAATAAGTAGATATGTATATATACAGTATATATATATATATATATATATATATATATATATATATATATATATATATATATATATACAGTATATATATATATATATATATATATATATATATATATAGAGTATATATATATATATATATATATACACAGTATATATATATATATATATATATATACAGTATATATATATATATATATATATATATACAGTATATATATATATATACAGTATATATATATATATATATATACAGTATATATATATATATATATATATATATATATATACAGTATATATATATATGTGAATGTATGTATGTATATATGTATGTCTATATATATATATATATGTAGATATGTAAATTTTTATATGTATATATATGTTTATGTGGATGTGTATATACGTATGTATATGTAGATATGTGTATATGTAGATATGTATATATATATGTATATGTATATATATGTTTATGTGTGTGTGTGTGTGCATATTATATATATAAAAGACAGCAACACTCATAACAATGACAACACAATTACATTGACAATCATTTTACGTTATTTTTAAAATGTTTCCTTTTTTTTTTTTTTCATAACCTCTTTAACACACTACTTCTTCGCTGCGAAGCGCAGGTATTTTGCTATATATATATATATATATCTGTATGTGTGTATATATATGTGTGTGTGTGTATATATATATATATATGTGTGTGTGTGTGTGTGTGTGTGTGTGTGTGTGTGTATATATATATATGTTGATATGTGGATGTGTATATGTATATATATATGTAGATATGTATATATATGTATATGTTTATATGTGTGTGTGTGTATTTTATATATATAAAAGACAGCAACACTCATAACAATGACAGCACAATTACATTGACAATCATGTTACGTTATTTTTAAAATGTTTCCTTTTCTTTTTCATAACCTCTTTAACACACTACTTCTCCGCTGCAAAGCGCGGGTATTTTGCTATTTATCTATATATATAAAGGAGAGTTGGGATCCGAGAGACTGTGTTTGTGTGTTTGTGGAGGGATGGAGAGTTAAGGCGGGTGTTGGAGTCACGTGATCATCTCCCCTCCCATTCACCTCATTTCATTCACTTCATTTCGCTCCAAGCTGAGCTCCGCAGCTAGCACGGTCTTGCTGTTCTTGATTTGCTTTTCACATGGCCAAGTATACGTTGCATGCTCAAGAGTAAGCTCAGCGCACAACTTGGTCATATTACAACCGGAGGGGCGAACTGACAACATGGTATACAAAGAGATCCTTAACAAATAATTATTGGTATAATTTCCCTCAGTTTATTATTTAAAATTTTAAAGCAGTACTTCGCCGCTGCGAAGCGCGAGTATTTTGCTCTATATATATGTGTGTGAATGTATGTATGTATATATGTATGTCTATATTTATATCTATATATATATATATATATATATATATATATATATATATATATATATATGTAGATATGTAAATTTGTATATGTGTATATATATATAATATATATATATAGATATGTGTATATGTAGATATGTATATAAGTATATATGTTTATGTATATATATGTTTACATAACCTCTTTAACACACTACTTCTCCGCTGCGAAGCGCGGGTATTTTGCTAGTACTACAATAAAGGGCAACCAGCAAATCTCAAGACGGGTTACATTCTAAAATAATTAAACTCTTAATATATTTTCAGTTATACAAAATTTAAAAGAAAGCATGTTCACCTTTTAATATTATATTTGGTTGATGCGTTTGTTTCTCTCCAGTTCTAATAAAGAATATGCAAAGCAGTGATGCACAAATTCAGAGTTCTCTCCCTTGAGTGTGAGTCATATTTTTCTCAGTTATTTTCACTGTGTACATTTTTTAAAAATGGACAATTTCTAATCACACATTCATAATGTGTTTAGATTTTCTTAGTAGTGACCCAATGGTGAAACTTACAGTGCACTTGTGAAGTTTCCCATCATGAAAACATCTCCACTAAAGCTAACAATTAATTAAATTATGTTAGATAGATATTGCATCATTGAAGTTTGATACTTATTTTGTAACTTGTCAAAGAAATTTAGGCTGAGTTCTTTAAATGGTGGCGTTTGTTTTATACTTTCATGTCATTTCTTAAGTAGCATATACAATGAATGCCTAGAAGTCCCTTTAAACATTAGATGTGGTCTCTCAATCCATCTAATTTCCAAACTAGTACTAATTGTATGTAATTTAAAGTTTGAATTTTATTTATAGGCAGAACATTGGCACAGTGGATAGTGCTGCCTCACAAATTCAATGCCCTAGATTTCAATCCTTCACTCAGCCATTGTTTGAGTGGATTCAGTACATCCTTCTTGTGTCTGCATGCATTTTCTTTCAGGTACTCCAGTTTGTCTCCCATATCCCTCAAGACATGCAGGTTAAGCTAAGTGACCCCAAACTGACTCCTATGTGAGTGTGGATGTGTGCATGAATGGGTCCTGTCTATGTAATAGATTAGGAGTTTCCTGCCTTGCACCTAATACTTTGGGATAGGTCTGGGCCCCTGTTACCCTGGGTTAAGTGTTATTAATGTTATGCTTTCAGTTACAAATAACAGTCTACATTTTTTACATCAAAACAACTTTGCATCTCTTCAGTCTAAACTTAGTAACTAATTTTAGTCAAGATCTAAATGAAAACATCTCATGGAGCCTACTAACTATTACCATTAGTTTCATTCTTCCATCCATCCATCCATCCATCTATCCATCTATCCATCAGCTGCTCCCAATTTGTAAAGGATTTCACAGATCTGGTTTGTGTCCAGATGTCTTTCATAATAAGGCAGAAAGCAAAATAGATGGGGTATCAAATTGCACACTTATTTACTCCAGGTCAATCCAGAGAGGCCAGTTAACCTGTCTTCCCATCTTTTACTATAAAATTTCCTTATTTTCATTCTTGATATTATTAAGAGACTTTGTGTGAATATTAATTACAAAACAGGTTAACTGCATTCTCAAATACCGCTGTAGGAGTTTTCAAGGCTTGTGATGGTATGGTGAAGTATATAAATCAGTAGGGTAGCAAACTGTAATCAGCTGCTAAAGGTGATGGGCTGAAATAGCCACTTAAGAGTAAAGGTTGCATGGTATTTAAAGGTCTATCAGGGTTTGAAGGTTCCATGATCTCAGGGGCTAGTAAGAAGATATTCTGATCAGGCTGCCCCAATAGTTAACAGAAAAGGAGAAGTGACTCAATGGTAATCTCAGTGTGAGGTTAAAAGGCCAACCTATTCCAGTGAACCGTTGAGTAACAATGGTGGCAAAGCCTCACTAGCAGAAATGGATGATGCTACAGATATTGAGTGGAAGCAGTGAGATGAGAGATGAAAAATAATGGTTTGATGTAGTTCTAGGAAATGGGACAAGAAACAGCTTCTAATGGCAGACTGAGGGAGTCAGCAGGGGGTTTGTTTAAATTCCTTCTTCCATAACATGTTTAAAAAATAAATATACCAATTTCAGTTTAGGCAATTACTAAGCATTGACATTAAATGCTAGTTTTTCTGTGGTTCCCTCGGCACACCTAGGTGAGGCACAAATCATAGTTCAAACCCAGGGACACCCTTCCTGCTAAATCTCCTCCTGCCTACTAGAAAAAAAATGTATATTAAACATGCTAAAATTATGTATCAGATTTGCTAATGCATTATATTACTTCAGCCCGTTCAATAATAGCACTAAAGGAATACTTTTCTTCATTGGAAAACAGTGTCCTCTTCTCCAATAATGTATACTTTTTCCCAATCCCCAACATTTTTTTTAATTTCATCGGCTATACAAATAAAGCTCTCCTGGCCTCAGATCAACATCAGTAATACTATTCTAATAGAGTAAAAAAAAAGCCAAGCAAAATGACACCTTTTATTGGCTAACTAGAAAGATTACAATATGCAAGCTTTCGAGGCAACTCAGGCCCCTTCTTCAGGCAAGATGTAAACTAATAGAGTAAAAGAAAGCAGTGGGAAATTGTGCCCTCTGGTGGATCTCCTTACACAACTTAAATAGGGAAAACACTCTTTGGATTGAGAATTTTTTGTGCTGTTTTCATAAATCTAGGGCTCAATATGCTTGATTGAACCTTTATGTAGGGCAGCATGAGAGTGTAGTCTATTATTCAGTAAGTAAATGGTCAGTGATTTTTGGTTTTGCTGATTGTGCTATAAACCATGAAAAACCCTGAAACACTGAAAAAGCAGAACATTGGGTACACTGGAAAAATATCTACTCTTGTCCCTTTAAACTATCCCCTTATATCTGTAACAAACAGTAATTGGACCTGACAGCTCATTTGTATTACTGTGTAATGCAAAAAAAAAACAGCTAAAAGAATTTTTAGTTGATTAGATTAGATTAGTTTAGAATAGATTAGATTAGATTTACTTTATTAATTCTCATGGGGAAATTCAAATGCATACTGCAGCAAAAAACACACACACACACAATAAAATACACAAATGTTAACTCAATATAAGACAATAGAGTAAAAACATACAATAAATTTTATGCTAGAATATAAATAGTACAGTATATTCAAGTTTGAATATTTTCCTATGTCTTCAGACTAAAGTGAAGAAAGGGAGGTCAGGAGCAAGGTTATTATAGTTAACGAAAACTAAAATCAAAACTGAAACTATTATTAAAAAAACATTTTCGTAAACTGAAATAAAATAATTAACAAAACCAAAATGAAAAACTAAAACTAAACAAAACTATTAAAGTAGCTGGAAAGACTAACTGAAATAAAATAATAATTTACTAAAATATTTTTAGTTTTCGTTTTTGAATTAATATTCTTGCCGTTAGTCTTTAACGCTTGTAAGTTTTAACTCTAAAACAGAAAGTCATCCACCACGTGCCGCCCGCATATATTCATCCAGTGAACGGCGGCTGGTGACTGAGGGCAGCTGTTCACACAGCATTTGCGGTGACAGAGCAAGCTGAGTGCGGGTGCGTAAAGCGTGAGAAATAGAAAGCGATTTCCATGCCGCCTTTCTTTGTGCTTGTTGTATCATCAAGATGTAATTCAAATGGCTGAAATCAGAATGTGCTGGTCAACAAAACGTTTACCATGTGGACAGAAAAATCACGAGTGAGTAATGTTTCAGTTTATTTCTCAGGTGTCTGCTTTTTTTTAACAGCAATTCACCTGCCACTTTGCACAGGAGAAATCGTTTTTACTTTCTCATATACGAAGTATAGTAATCATGAAAAAATTCGACTTCAATATTTTAATGAGTCTTGACGTTATAGACTAACCAGTGTCCAACAATACTGTTTTTTGGAATTGTGTGTGTACGCGCACGCATGTATGTCTGTGTCTGCCTGTGTGTATAAACACAATAACTCAAAAACTCAACTAGATAGATAGATGAAATTCGGCATGTGGATGTTACACCACAATTATAGATCTGTATTAACTTTTGGGCCAAATCCATCACCCGGAAGTGGTACTTTACCTGAACACAGACTCTGCAGCTGTATGAAAAAAAAACGAGTATGATTTTTTCAGCTTTACTTTTATAATAATTGTTCAATATATAATTAATTTGATTTGTTGTTGATGGTTCCTTAATGTACATAATATAAAAAATAATCATTGTCTTGCGGTTTACTCCTCAAATATCCATCCCCATATCTGAGCATACACGAAAGCTGAGGGGAGTCCACTCCCGGTTTTTGATAATAAAACGACACTGATCGAGAGACTGACTAGGTCATCGTACAAGATCAGCATATTGTTGCTGACCAATTACTTTTGCTTTAATAACATTGTTTAACAACGAAGCGATACAAACAAAGGTAGAGAGTCTGACAAGTGATGAAAAACTAAACATACTAATGGGTTTTTGTATTTATTCCATATTTATTAATTTATCTTTTTTAGTTCATATTCACAACTCAAAATACCTGATATTGTGAATCTAATCCATTAGCAGAATTATATTTTAAAATATTTGTCTCCCTTTTTTCAATGTTTTTCTCTCTCAAAATAGATAGTTGAAATATCATATTCTTTTTGTTCTTAACATCAGCCATATCATACATATTGCATACCAGGGATTTATCCTGCCTTCAATCCAAACCTGCTGCGGTAGGCTCCAGATTTCCTGCAATCCTACTCTGGATAAACAGGTTTAGGTAATGTATATGTTGTTCTTAATCTCAGACGCTGTCTCTGTTGCTTTATGCCTGTCCGTACTCCTATTACCTGCTCTTACTCTGCTCATTATCGGTTTACTGTCCTTTATGGTGGTCTGTTCAAGACTCGCTGTCCCTAACCTTGACACTAATGCTTGTTGTTCTTTGTTTCCCTCAATACAGCTAGGTGGGGTCTGCACACTCATTCAAGTCTAAGAGCCCTGTTCTTCCTAAGCCCCTGTGATTTTCATGAGAAAATATTTTAAAAATTATAAAATTGTGTAAAATTGTTCATATTCAGTGTCTAGTTTGATTATGCTTGTTTTTATCAGACAAAAACAAAACCAGATAGTAAACCAGGCAGTGTAGTAAGCTTCCACTAGCATTAAACTCGTATCCAAATCTGTTAAGTGTACAGTTCTGTCTGATTGTGACACAAAACTAACTCCGTAGGCGCTCCATGCCATAATTACTAAAACTAAAACTGAAACTAATATATATAAAAATAAAATAGAAATGTCTTTGTGAAATAAAAACTAAACTAAAACTAAAAATACACGACGAAGGAAAACTAAAACTAAACTGAATTTCCAAGTAAGGTCAGAAAAAATATAGAAATAATGCTGGAAAAAATACTGCTCATTGCCGAGGAATTAAACACCATTTCCGCATTATATAAAATCCTATTAGAGTCCCTACCTTTCAAAGATCCAAGAGGACATTGGGAAGAAGATCTCTTAATCAATATATCAGAAAAGGAGTGGAAGGTAGCAAAGCAGAGAATTCACTCGAGTTCTATATGCGCAAAGCATAGAATTATTCAACTAAAAATTATATATCGAGCTCATCTGTCTCGCTTAAAACTGTCCAAAATGTTTCCAGGCCAGGATCCAACCTGCGAGCGCTGCAACCAAGCTCCTGCCTCACTGGGTCACATGTTCTGAGCCTGCACCAAACTAACATCATTTTGGACAAAAATTTTTAAGTGCCTCTCAGACAGCCTTAGTATCACAATCCCTCCTAACCCACTAACAGCTGTGTTTGGTGTCCTTCCAGATGGACTTGAATTGGAGAAGGACAAACAAACGGTGATTGCATTCACTACACTCTTGGCACGCAGACTTATTTTGTTAAATTGGAAGAATCCTAATTCTCCTCTTATAAGTCAGTGGGAAACTGATGTTTTATATTATTTGAAATTGGAAAAAATCAAATTTTCAGTTAGAGGATCTGTACAAAATTTTTTCAAAACTTGGCAGGATTTAATCAATATTATTTTAGAATAAGAGAATTAACTATTATTGTATTTAACTCCCTTCTCCATCTCTTATTTATATAGATATTTACTTCTCCCCTTCTTTTGTCTAATGTTGCCTTATTAAAAAGCTTAAAGAAATTTTCCTTTAGCTAAGCTCTCCTTCTCAGGGATGGGGTTTGATTTGTTTTCAAATTTGTTGGGTTATAAATGGATCTGTTTGTATGGAATGATTACAATGAAAATTAATAAAATAAAAATATAAAAAAAAAAAAAAAAAAAAAAAAAAAAAAAAAATATATAGAAATAAAAACTAATATAAAAAGGCAAAACTATAATAACCTTGGTCAGGAGGAAGCATTTAAGAGCCTAATGGCCATAGGCAGAACATATCACCAGAGACACTTCTTAATACACCAGGGTGCAATGAGTCTGTGGCTAAAAGAACTCCAGGAAAGCATCTCCTGGAGGGGATGTGTAGAATTATTTTCAATATGCAATTTCGCTACCATTCTTTTTTCCATGACAGGCTCTAGAATATCCAGGGTAACACTAGAATTACCAAAGCCTGCAATAAAACTTGTAATCCTAGCCCACCTTAAATCCGTTAGCATCTCTCCATCAGCGTCTTCTGTTTTGTAAATGTGTCGATCAACACAAGCAGCAAGCAGCCTGGATTATGAGATTTTCCGTAGGCTTTGGTAATTCTAGTGGTAAGTGCTGTAATGTCACTGACTTTATTATTAAGTTTGTTGAGACGTTTTGCACTACTTGAACTAAAATTGTTTCCCCCAGGTGACCATTGCTTAGAACAACACAGTAGCTACAATGAATTGGTAAAATAATACCAGTAGCTTGCTGTAGGCATCAAAAGACCAGAGTCTCCTCAGGAAGTGTGGTCCACTCTGGGCTTCTTATAAAGTGCCATTTTGATGTCTGACCAGTCCAGTTTGCAGTTCATAGAGGTACCACTTTCTCCACTTGTATGATGACTGGTCTTAGTTTCTCCTTAACATGCTGGAAGTATCCAACACCAACTCTTTTACCTTTTTGATTTTGATCTGCAGGTAATTCTCCCTGCCTCACAAGACGGTCCTCCACCAGCCTCCTATAATCTAACTCATACTGTATATATCATGTGCTATAAGATTCAAAAGCACTTTTATTCTGCTGAACCTATGCACATCCACCCTCTGCCTAATAATGTTACATATACCAGACTGTGCAAACATAGTACCTGCTTAATTATCCATATACTCTAGTGTCTGATATATAGAAATTAATATCATAAAACCATATGATTATTTTGGCAAAACTTAACGTTTTACTAAATAAAAAGAATAGCCAATGTATTATATATCCATGTTTCAACATTTTTATTGGAAGCAAACTAACCTGCCAAAGTGGGCAAATGTAAACTCTGCCTAATAAGTGCTCTGGGGATCACTACACAGTGCAGGCTACTAGTTGGCTTGCATTATTGAAACTGGATCTGACAGGCTGGCCTCTTCCATTGAGTTCATGTACTGAATTCCTGGCAGATCTCACTCTGCAGCAATGTTTAAGTGGATGTCTCTTTCTAAAGCACATTTCATGACTGAAAAACAGATATGCTTGTTCATTTTCTCACCCATGGTGCTGAGCTGTGGTTTTCAAAGTCATTAAAATGAAACTATTTCTTCATCGATGAAAGGTAGGATTAAATGGTTTGAATTCTGGAGTTGAAACTTTTTAAAGCACAACATAAATCAAAATTGCTCATAATGTTTGTGACTGTAAGTTGTTTAAAATTGTAAAGTTTAACATTTATATTTGATATCTATTTATTAAAATGTGCTTTTAAACATTTTTAACTTGAAATATTACAAAAAGACACCATAGAAGCCAGTTATAATCGCTTTATCATTTGCAGAATTAAAAAATCCTCAGATTAAGTTTTTCTGAGTATTTTTGCTCATTAAATGTTTATTAAAGTATCTAAGGCTTTATAAAAACTGTATAGTTTAAAATAATAGGAAAGACAAATTACCTTTTTAGTAGATTTGAATACAATTAATAAATATGCTCAAAACATGTATATTCAGGGTAGAATTCAGGTTCATGTGATTTATATATGTATATATATGTAGAATTTAATGTACATAGACCTAATTACATCTTTTTGCTTGGCATGAATGTTCTGTCTAGATAGATTTAAAAAATAATAATAATAACAATTAGGAATATTATTATTAGATTTTTAAATATGTTTTTTAAAATCGACAAATGGATGGATGTTATGTAGCTGCAGACACAGTGTAAACTTGACTGCTTCTCAATCTGGATCTATTTATGTAAGAAAATAAATAAGCATGTCTTCATTCTGGCAAAACTCAGCTCCATATGGTTATTCCTCATGTACATGCTTAATTTGAGCAAGTCTGGGTACAATTAAAGGTATATAAGGAAAACCACACATCTGACTTCTAACACATGTTCCTTAAACCCAGAATTATACAAAAAAAATGACCAAGCTTTTGAAAACTGTACATATAGTTTAACAAAGTAAAAAAGAAGAAAGGAGCACTGGACAACACATACATTATGAAACAATTTAAAAAAAAAAAATACAAATTGCAAAATAAACAAAATGTTCCTGCGGTGGGTTGGCACCCTGCCCAGGATTGTTTCCTGCCTTGTGCCCTGTGTTGGCTGGGATTGGCTCCAGCAGACCCCCGTGACCCTGTGTTCGGATTCAGCGGGTTGGAAAATGGATGGATGGATGGACAAAATGTTCTGCCTTATACAATCCCATTCTCCTGACTATCAGGTAGCATGACTTTTCAAATTCCCTACCATCCTTACACCACAAATGAATTTTCTGTCTGGTGTCTCTTCACTTTAACTTCTTTTATCTGCTATTATAAGGTGGTGTTTATCTTACTCTAGATTTTTGCATTTCTTCTGTTCACCTGACCATCTGACCTTACCATCAGAATATGATATTCTATGTAAGGACCATACTGTTCTACTAATTATGTATATCTATGTTATGTAAGATCATATTTTTATTATTTGTCATAATTAACCTTGCCTAATTTAACTTTTAATTTTCTTGTAACTGTTTCTTTGACATTTTGTAAAGCACTTGAGCTACATTCTGTGCATGAAAACTTGCTATACATTAGAAATAAATGTTGTTGTTATAGATTTACTTCCAGGCCAAACATCAGAATCACTTTTAGAGTCAGTAACAACCTTCTGGAATTAAAGTCACTACCCCCATGAATGGCCTGTAAATGGACACACCTAAAGGGCAACTTCTGGCCTCTTTTCTCTCTACTGAGGGAAGCAGCATCCTATCAGTGCCACAACAAAAACTGTTTGCTAGTGTTTAATTTCAAACATCTCTCGTCACGTTATGGTATATCTGTCTGTTAAAACAAGAAAATCATTACACGCAAGTTTGTTTTTCTTTATAACCTGCAACAGATTTAATTCAAGGGGCATTTTGGTATTCATTGACAGTGATATGATTTTACAATACAACCATATGCAATATCAGTTATGAACTTAATATTTGCACATTTCACCTTATGGAAAACTTATGTTAATTCACTATACATGTTAACTTACTCCAAAGGGCTTGACTTCATCTGGGTAGGTTCTGGCATCGACAGTTTTCTGCAGCAGAAACCGGTCTAAAAATGAGATGTTTTTTGCAGAACCAAGTGCCATTCCAATGGACAGAAATATGTTTAAAAAATGACTATGATAGAATTCAGGGAGTAGTGGTAATTGAACCAATAGAAACTATTTACTGTATCATTCTATGATATGTTTCACAGTGTTTTGGTGGTGCAAAAGCTTAAATTGCTAAATTTAATTTACTGAAGCTCAATCTCAACCTGTTAAATATAATTTTAGTGAAGAAAATGTTAAAACAAACACAACAAAGTCTGAAATAGGAAAACAGAGACAAACTTTTAAGCAAAGACATGGTCAAAAAACAGTGGAGTCAATTTAAAAGTTCATTACACACAAAGAAGTAGAAGCTTCTCTCAGGATTTAATAATTAGGAAATTAAACAATAATTCATAGTGGATATATAAGGAGCTAAGTAAGAATTTGCAAAAGAAAAAGGAGTGGTATAACATGTACCAGGCCATTAACTGCAAAATTAGTTTTAAGTCTGATGAGGATATTGACCAGTTTGAGAATAATATTGTAGAAAATGCAAAAGTTGATCTAAGAAGTTCTTTCAATATTTCACTAAGAAAGAAAAATAAAGGAGGAGGTAAAGTTTATTAGGAATAGTAAGAGTGAACTCAAATATGCAGAATACAGAAATCATAATTGTTCTAAATTCAAAATTTTCTGAGGTTTTCATGAGTGAAGAAGATTATAATACTTCAGCAGCTTCATAGAATATTAAAGTTCACTACAGTGATTTGTGAAGAATGAGAGCACAGAGCACAGGATGCCAGCTACTGAGATTACCAAGGCAGAAATGAAATAAATTACCGTGAATGGATAACATTTACCCTAGAGTGCTCAAGGAAGATAGTGATTACATAAACTGTAGTAGGTCTGTATGTGTATTTTTTAGAAATTGCTGTACATTGAGGAAATTCCTAATAACTGGAAGCTTTGTAAAAAATCGAAGCTATTGAATGTTGCCCCATTATCTAAAACAGTACTTGATCCAATCCAAGTACCATTAGGCCAGTAAGTTAAAATGCATCACAAGAAAATGAATGAAAGCAAGTACTAGAAAAAGATCAAGTAGCACACGGCAAAACTTGAGTTTAGATGAGGGAGACCATGTTTTACTAACATTCTAGACTACTGGCTGGAAGCAATAGAATCATTTGATAAGGGGGAAACATGCGATTTATTCTCATAAAACCCTTGATAAGGTACCACTCTACTGGCTTGTGATCAAACAAAAGAAGGTGGGAATTTAAGGTACACTGTGTAAAGGGGGCAAAACTGGTTCAAACATGTAAAAGGTTATGTTATGTCTGCTGTGGCGGGCGGCTGGGGGCTGTGCCCAGCCAGGACGCCGAGAAGGACCGGGAAAGGTACTATAACTCCCCCAGACCACGAGCGGGCAGCCGCCCTGGTTTGTGTGGGGGCCAAGGGAACTGAGCATGGAACCTCTACCCTATAAGGGCCCGTGGTCACACCCAGGGGGTGCCCCGAAGACCCTGAAGCCCTGGACGTCAGCACTTCCGCAACACCCGGAGGTGCTGGCGGAAGCAGTAACAGGGACACCCAGAATGCTTCTGGGTGCTCATGCAGCACTTCCGCCACACCAGGAAGTGCCACAGGAAGCTCATCAAGGGGCACCTGGAGCATGTCTGGGTGGGCATAAAAGGGGCCGCCTCCCTCTATTCATCAGCTACAGTCAGGAGGAAGAGAATAGAGCACGGCAGAGAGGAGTGGAGGCGGTGAAGACTTGAAGAAGTGGGTGATTGGTGCAAGGGCACTGTGTGCTGTGGACTTTATTATTAATAAATGTGTGCTTTGTATAACCATCGGTATATGCCTGTCTGTGTTCGGGGCTGGATTTCCACACTGCTTAGCCCTACGACAGTGCCGAGTTTGGTGCTGTCTTTTATTGCGCTGGTGAAGCGCACAATTTTAAAAAAATGGACATATCATGTCCAGTAAGAGTTGATGCATGTATGCTAATCATTGTGCTGCCTTCACTTTGGCAATGTAACAGGTTATGATGAGCAAAGTTTTTTTTCCAAATTAGACAATGTTAAAAGTGTTGCCCATAATAATACTCAGGCTACTGCTTTTTAACGTTACTTAAAAAACTAGATAAATATATAATCAACAATCTGAATATGTTTTCACATAACCATAAATCAATGCCTGTTACACTAGAGTCAAGGGAATCAGATGCATCTGGACACAATTTAATCCTGGACAGACATGTAACAATTTAATTAAACATACATACATATATGTAAGTGTTACATGTACAAAGTAAAAGGTGTGATTTGAAAACAGATGTGGGTATGGTCTCAACTTGAAAGTACAAGAAGCATTTAGTCAGTCATTTTCCAACACGCTATATCCTAACACAGGGTCATGGGGGTCCGCTGGAGCCAATCCCAGCCAGCACAGGGCGCAAAGCAGGAACAAATCCTGGGCAGGGTGCCAGCCCACCGCAGGACACACACACTCACACACCAAGTACACACTAGGGACAATTTAGGATCACCAATGCACCTAACCTGCATGTCTTTGGACTGTGGGAGGA
The DNA here is from genome assembly GCF_900747795.2 of Erpetoichthys calabaricus. Lineage (NCBI taxonomy): Eukaryota > Metazoa > Chordata > Cladistia > Polypteriformes > Polypteridae > Erpetoichthys > Erpetoichthys calabaricus. The sequence continues at coordinate 99,871,668 of NC_041402.2, read as the reverse complement.
AAGGAACACCCGGAGGAAACCCACGGGGAGAACATGCAAACTCCACGCAGGGATGACCCAGGAAGCGAACCTGGGTCTCCTTACTGCGAGGCAGCAGCGCTACCACTGCGCCACCATGCTGCCCAAGAAGCATTTAAAAGGGCTAATATGTTACATAGCCAGATGTGCACAGTCCAAATTAAATGAGGATGTTCTTTGTATACAATGCACTTGTGAGGCCTCATCTAAAATAATGTTTTGAATATCTGAGCATTGATTTTTGTATTCAATATTGTTTGCAGTTCACATTTCTAAAATGTATCTTACGGTATATTATTAGTAGTATTTTAAAATATGTTAAGAAACTTTTAGATTTTGCAAAATATATTGCAATTTACAAAAACAGCAATAATTTACACATTATGTCAGTATGCTGCAAGATTTTGTAATATATTTATCCTTGAAGTGTTTTCTAATATATTGTAAAATATATTCATATAGGTAATGATATATATTTAAAAAACATTTCACATATATTTCATTTTTGTAAGGAGTGAGCATAAACAAATTATTAAAGCAAATGCAGCACCCTGTCAGGCACACATGTGAAATAACCTGGGCAGAAGGTCTATAAACACTGTTTACTACAAGCTTTAGAGGGGAACAGTGATGTTACTTTGTTTCAGATCATAGCTCATATTTTGAAAAACGTTAAACATCCACATTTAGGTATGTATCATCTATATTACAGTGTAAAAGTCAAATTGCAGCATATCTGCATTTAAATGCAATACATGCAGAGCCTGCTAAATTGTATCTAAAGCTTCTAATCTATTTTTACTATGCATATGAAGAGAAGGGTGGTTCCTCACCAGCTGAACTAATTAAAGGATTTCCTTCATTGTCTTAGAGCTTCTACTGTGAGGCCCTGCTGTGAATAAGAACAGCGGTGCTGGCTCTGTTTCTCTCTGTCTGAATTCAGGGGCACAGAGAAGTCAGAGTTGAAGCAGACACTGTAGCCTGGCAGACCATAGATTTTATGGATATTCTTGATATTGGACGCAACTCTGTGCATTCCCTAGAAAATATACTGTTCAAA